>NW_022262440.1:99240-216637 GCF_002021735.2 Oncorhynchus kisutch
ACAGCTATTTACATCATGTAGCCAAGTAGACATATTAAAATGTTTATTATCTGATCCCCACAGCTATGATCTCGCAACAGATTAACCCAAAAAACTGCTTCACTGCCAGTATCTCAGTCACTAAACACGTCCCCAGGCTCAACAGCTAAAGAGACGGATAGAGGCCAGATCATCTAGTGGTTCCTGGTTTAATAGTGTGTTTAACAGGCCCAGGACTGGGAGACCTGGTTGGTGGATAGACTGGAGACCCTGGTTGGTAGACTGGAGACCCTGGTTGGTTGACTCTGGGAGACCCTGGTTGGTAGACTGGGAGACCTGGTTGGTAGACTGGAGACCCTGGTTGGTTGACTCTGGGAGAACCTGGTTGGTTAGACTGGGAGAACCTGGTTGGTAGACTGGGAGACCCTGGTTGGTAGACTCTGGGAGACCCTGGTTGGTTAGACTGGAAGACCCTGGTTGGTAGACTGGGAGACCCTGGTGGTAGACTGGAAGACCCGGTTGGTGACTCTGGGAGACCCTGGTTGGTAGACTGGGAGACCCTGGGTGGTAGACTGGGAGACCCTGGTTGGTAGACTCTGGGAGACCCTGGTTGGTAGACTCTGAGACCCTGGTTGGTAGACTCTGGGAGACCCTGGTTGGTAGACTCTGGGAGACCTGGTTGGTAGACTCTGGGAGACCTGGTTGGTAGACTGGGAGACCCTGGTTGGTAGACTCTGGGAGACCCTGGTTGGTAGACTGGGAGACCTGGTTGGTAGACTGGAAGACCCTGGTTGGTAGACTGGGAGACCTGGTGGTAGACTGGAAGACCTGGTTGGTTGACCTGGGAGACCCTGGTTGGTAGACTGGGAGACCCTGGTTGGTAGAGACTGGAGACCCTGGTTGGTAGACTCTGGGAGACCCTGGTTGGTAGACTCTGGGAGACCCTGGTTGGTAGACTCTGGGAGACCCTGGTGGTAGACTGGGAGACCTGGTTGGTTGACTCTGGGAGACTCTGGTTGGTAGACTGGGAGACCCTGGTTGGTTGACTCTGGGAGACCCTGGTTGGTAGACTGGGAGACCCTGGTTGGTAGACCCTGGGAGACCCTGGTTGGTATACTTGGGAGACCCTGGTTGGTAGACCCTGGTTGGTAGACCCTGGGGAGACCCTGGTTGGTAGACTGGGAGACCCCTGGTTGGTAGACTGGGAGACCCTGTTGGTTATAGAGATGGGAGCCCCTGGTTGGTTGACTCTGGGAGACCTGGTTGGTTGACTGGGAGACCCTGGTTGGTTGACTCTGGGATGACCCTGGTTGGTTGACTGGGAGACCCTGGTTGGTAGACTGGGAGACCCTGGTTGTAGACTGGGAGACCCTGGTTGGGCTTAGACTGGGAGACACCTGGTTGGTTGACTCTGGAGACCCCTGGTTGGTTAGACTGGGAGACCCTGGTTGGTTGGACTCTGGGAGACCCTGGTTGGTAGACTGGGAGACCCTGGTTGTATACTCTGGGAGACCCTTGTTGGTAGACCCTGGTTGGTAGACCCTGGAGACCCTGGTTGGTAGACTGGGAGACCCTGGTGGTAGACTGGGAGACCCTGGTTGGTTGACTCTGGGAGACCCTGGTTGGTTGACTGGAGACCCTGGTTGGTTGACTCTGGGAGACCCTGGTTGGTTGACTGGGAGACCCTGGTTGGTAGACTGGGAGACCCTGGTTGGTAGACTGGGAGACCCTGGTTGGTTGACTCTGGGAGACCCCTGGTTGGTAGACTCTGGGAGACCCTGGTTGGTAGACTCTGGGAGACCCTGGTTGGTAGACTCTGGGGGAGATGTGATTCTTTGCCCAGATCATGGGTTAGCCTCTGGGGAGGTGTGATTCTTTGCCCACATCATGGGTTAGACTCTGGGGGAGGTGTGATTATTTGCCAGATCATGGGTTAGACTCTGGGGGAGGTGTGATTCTTTGCCCAGATCATGGGTTAGACTCTGGGGGAGGTGTTATTCTTTGCCCAGATCATGGGTAGCCTCTGGGGGAGGTGTGATTCTTTGCCCAGATCATGGGTTAGCCTCTGGGGGAGGTGGTGATTCTTTGCCCAGATCATGGGTTAGCCTCTGGGGGAGGTGTGATTCTTTGCCCAGATCATGGGTTAGACTCTGGGGGAGGTGGGATTCTTTGCCCAGATCATGGGTTAGACTCTGGGGGAGGTGTGATTCTTTGCCCAGATCATGGGTTAGACTCTGGGGGAGGTGTGATTCTTGCCCAGATCATGGGTTAGACTCTGGGGGAGGTGTGATTCTTTGCCCAGATCATGGGTTAGACTCTGGGGGAGGTGTGATTCTTTGCCCAGATCATGGGTTAGACTCTGGGGGAGGTGTGATTCTTTGCCCAGATCATGGGTTAGCCTCTGGGGTTAGGTGTGATTCTTTGCCCAGATCATGGGTTAGACTCTGGGGAGGTGTGATTATTTGCCCAGATCATGGGTTAGACTCTGGGGGAGGTGTGATTCTTTGCCCAGATCATGGGTTAGACTCTGGGGGAGGTGTGATTCTTTGCCCAGATCATGGGTTAGACTCTGGGGGAGGTGTGATTCTTTGCCCAGATCATGGGTTAGCCTCTGGGGGGAGGTGTGATTCTTTGCCCAGATCATGGGTTAGCCTCTGGGGGAGGTGTGATTCTTTGCCCAGATCATGGGTTAGCCTCTGGGGGAGGTGTGATGGTGTGACTCCTGGACAAGAGCTGGAAATTCTCTGGCAGCTTTGTTCATCCTTTACATTTGAGTAATTTATCCAGAGAGACTTAGTTAGTGCATTCATCTTAGGATAGCTTGGTGGGACATCCATATATCTCAGTCATAGGAAGTTCCCTTTTCCTTCAATAAAGTAGCTATCAGCAATGTCAGAGCTAGTAAAGGGGAAGTCATGTGTGAGTGTTATCTCACAAAAAGTTATTTTTGTGGGGGGAGATGAGGAGGTGCTTTGAGGGGTGTGGGATTATTGAAGATACTCTTTGAAGAGGCAGGGCTTCAGATGTTTTCAGAAGATGGGAAGGGACTCTGCTGTCCTAGCTTCAGGGAGAAGCTGGTTCCACCATTGAGGTGACAGGACAGAAAAGAGATTTGACTGGGCTGAGCGGTAGCTGCCCTCCCATAGGGGTGGGAGGACCAACAGACCAGGGGTGGCAGCATGGAATATTCGGTTTGTAGGGTTTGACCATAGCCTGAAGGTAGGGAGGGGCAGTTCCTCTTGCTGTTACGTAGGTAAGCACCATGGTCTTGTAGTGGATGGGTTGGTGTAGGGTTTGACCAGAGCCTGAAGGTAGGGAGGGACAGGTCCTCTTGCTGTTCTGTAGGTAAGCACCATGGTCTTGTAGTGGATGGGTTGGTGTAGGGTTTGACCACAGCCTGAAGGTAGGGAGGGGCAGGTCCTCTTGCTGTTACGTAGGTAATCTCCATGGTCTTGTAGTGGATGGGTTGGTGTAGGGTTTGACCATAGCCTGAAGGTAGGGAGGGACAGGTCCTCTTGCTGTTCTGTAGGTAAGCACCATGGTCTTGTAGTGGATGGGTTGGTGTAGGGTTTGACCATAGCCTGAAGGTAGGGAGGGACAGGTCCTCTTGCTGTTCTGTAGGTAATCTCCATGGTCTTGTAGTGGATGTGAGCTTCCACTGGAAGTCACTGGAAGGTTGAACTCCAGGTGGTCTGCATCATTCTGGGTAAACTGGAGGGGTTTGATGCCACAAGTGGAGAGCCCAGCCAACAGATCCTCTTCCCATGTTGTCTTGGTGACTCAGGGAATGAATCCTCTTCCCATGTTGTCTTGGTGACTCAGAGAATTAATCCTCTTCCCATGTTTTCTTGGAGACTCAGGGAATGAATCCTCTTCCCATGTTGTCTTGGAGACTCAGGGAATGAATCCTCTTCCCATGTTGTCTTGGTGACTCAGAGAATGAATCCTCTTCCCATGTTGTCTTGGAGACTCAGGGAATGAATCCTCTTCCCATGTTGTCTTGGAGACTCAGGGAATGAATCATCTTCCCATGTTGTCTTGGAGACTCAGGGAATATATCCTCTGTGGGCCGACATCCGTGCTTCTACACCTGCATTGCTTGCTGTTTGGGGTTTTAGGCTGGGTTTCTGTACAGCACTTTGAGATATCAGCTGATGTACGAAGGGCTATATAAATACATTTGATTTGATTTGATTTGATTCCCATGTTGACTTGGATATTAGGACCTGCGCCGCTTCCTGTGTGAGGTAGGGTCGTACTCTACGGATGTTCCTCTTCCTGTGTGAGGTAGGGTCGTACTCTACAGATGTTCCTCTTCCTGTGTGACGTAGGGTCGTACTCTACAGATGTTCCTCTTCCTGTGTGAGGTAGGGTCGTACTCTACAGATGTTCCTCTTCCTGTGTGACGTAGGGTCGTACTCTACAGATGTTCCTCTTCCTGTGTGAGGTAGGGTCTCTTCCTGTGTGAAGTAGGGTCGTACTCTACGGATGTTCCGCTTCCTGTGTGAGGTAGGGTCACTTCCTGTGTGAGGTAGGGTCACTTCCTGTGTGAGGTAGGGTCTCTTCCTGTGTGAAGTAAGGTCGTACTCTACGGATGTTCCTCTTCCTGTGTGAGGTAGGGTCACTTCCTGTGTGAGGTAGGGTCGTACTCTACGGATGTTCCTCTTCCTGTGTGAGGGTAGGGTCACTTCCTGTGTGAGGTAGGGTCACTTCCTGTGTGAGGTAGGGTCACTTCCTGTGTGAGGTAGGGTCGTACACTACAGATGTTCCTCTTCCTGTGTGAGGTAGGGTCACTTCCTGTGTGAGGTAGGGTCGTACTCTACAGATGTTCCTCTTCCTGTGTGAGGTAGGGTCACTTCCTGTGTGAGGTAGGGTCACTTCCTGTGTGAGGTAGGGTCACTTCCTGTGTGAGGTAGGGTCACTTCCTGTGTGAGGTAGGGTCGTACTCTATGGATGTTCCTCTTCCTGTGTGACGTAGGGTCATACTCTACGGATGTTCCTCTTCCTGTGTGACGTAGGGTCATACTCTACGGATGTTCCTCTTCCTGTGTGACGTAGGGTCATACTCTATGGATGTTCCTCTTCCTGTGTGAGGTAGGGTCTCTTCCTGTGTGACGTAGGGTCGTACTCTATGGATGTTCCTCTTCCTGTGTGACGTAGGGTCTCTTCCTGTGTGAGGTAGGGTCATACTCTACGGATGTTCCTCTTCCTCTGTGAGGTAGGGTCATACTCTATGGATGTTCCTCTTCCTGTGTGACGTAGGGTCATACTCTACGGATGTTCCTCTTCCTCTGTGAGGTAGGGTCGTACTCTACGGATGTTCCTCTTCCTGTGTGACGTAGGGTCATACTCTATGGATGTTCCTCTTCCTGTGTGACGTAGGGTCATACTCTACGGATGTTCCTCTTCCTGTGTGACGTAGGGTCATACTCTATGGATGTTCCTCTTCCTGTGTGACGTAGGGTCGTACTCTACAGATGTTGAACCTGCAGGAGTGCGTCACTGCTTTGATGTTTGCAGAGAACGACAGGATGTTGTCCAGGGTCAAGGTTCTGGCACTCTGGGAGGGGGTCAACATGGAGTTGTCAACCGTGATGGAGAGGGGATGGGGGCGGACAGGCAGTCCCCGGGAGGAAAAGCAGCTCCATCTTGTCGAGGTTGAGCTTGAGGTGGTGGGCCGACATCCAAGCTGAGATATCTGCCAGGCACAGACTAGTCACAAGATTTCATCTGTAGAGAGAGGTGAGAAAGAGGTCACGACGTAGGGTGGTTCTGTAGAGAGAGGTGAGAAAGAAGTCACGACGTAGGGTGGTACTGTAGAGAGAGGTGAGAAAGAAGTCACGACATAGGGTGGTACTGTAGAGAGAGGTGAGAAAGAGGTCACGACGTAGGGTGGTTCTGTAGAGAGAGGTGAGAAAGAGGTCACGACGTAGGGTGGTACTGTAGAGAGAGGTGAGAAAGAAGTCACGACATAGGGTGGTACTGTAGAGAGAGGTGAGAAAGAGGTCACGACGTAGGGTGGTTCTGTAGAGAGAGGTGAGAAAGAGGTCACGACCTAGGGTGGTACTGTGTGAGTGGGACCAGTGGACTCAATAGGCTGAGTGAAGGAGTGGGACCAGTGGACTCAATAGGCTGAGTGAATGAATGGGACCAGTGGACTCAATAGGCTGAGTGAATGAGACCAGTGGACTCAATAGGCTGAGTGAATGAGTGGGACCAGTGGACTCAATATGCTGAGTGAATGACTGGGACCAGTGGACTCATTAGGCTGAGTGAATGACTGGGACCAGTAGACTCAATAGGCTGAGTGAATGACTGGGACCAGTGGACTCAATAGGCTGAGTGAAGGAGTGGGACCAGTGGACTCAATATGCTGAGTGAATGACTGGGACCAGTGGACTCATTAGACTGAGTGAATGAGTGGGACCAGTAGACTCAATAGGCTGAGTGAATGACTGGGACCAGTGGACTCAATAGGCTGAGTGAAGGAGTGGGACCAGTGGACTCAATATGCTGAGTGAATGACTGGGACCAGTGGACTCAATATGCTGAGTGAATGACTGGGACCAGTGGACTCATTAGGCTGAGTGAATGAGTGGGACCAGTGGACTCAATATGCTGAGTGAATGACTGGGACCAGTGGACTCATTAGGCTGAGTGAATGACTGGGACCAGTGGACTCATTAGACTGAGTGAATGAGTGGGACCAGTAGACTCAATAGGCTGAGTGAATGAGTGGGACCAGTGGACTCAATAGGCTGAGTGAATGAGGAGCAGATGACGTCCACCTTCTTTTCAAAGTGGTTGACAAAGTTGTCCGCAGAGGGGGGGGGGGGGGGGGGATTACGGAGGGAGGGGGGATTACGGAGGGAGGAGAAGGTGGTAAACAGTTTCCAGGGGTTAGAGGCAGAAGCTTGACATTAAGAGTCATCTCCCTCTGTCTCGCCTCTTCCTGCTGTGTGCTCAGTGGTTAATTGAGAGAACAGGGGAGGGGGTCTGCCTCGTATCCAGCTGGCTGTGTGGGCCCCCACGACCTCCAGGTCACTACAACAGACATCACTTCTCTCTCTTCACTTCAATCTTAAAGTTTACAGCCTGGTCAGTGGACCTTTATCTCCTTATGAAGAGACAGAGAAGTTCAGCTCAGGAAGAGATTCAGGAAGAGACACAGGAAGAAGAGATTCAGGAAGAGATTCAGGAAGAGACTCAGGAAGAGATACAGGAAGAGATTCAGGAAGAAGAGATTCAGGGAGAAGAGATTCAGGAAGAGACTCAGGAAGAGACTCAGGAAGAGACTCAGGAAGAGAATCAGGAAGAGATTCAGGAAGAGATTCAGGAAGAGACCTTGGAAGAGATTCACGAAGAGATTCAGGAAGATATGGTTCTATCTGTGGTCTCACCATGTTTTCACCCGGCTGCACTAGTTGTACAGCTGTGGTTTGTTCTAAGCCTCATGACTGGAGGTGTGAAATAGACTGTTTAGTGACTCTAGACATACAGCACAAAGGGCAAAGGATCCTCTCATTTCCAGGACTGGGCTAGAAGGATAGGAGCTGACTGTTAAACCAAAAGGAGACAGTTTGGAACTGAACAACCTCAGCCAAATTCTGCCCCGTGTCTGTGTGGTGTAGTCACTCACGTGCATTATGAAGTCCCTAAGTTACCTACGCTCCCTAAACGGTAGACTTGTTGTTGTTAACTTTTAGACTAAAAGTGGACCAAAGAGCTCACTGAATCAACAGTACCTGGCTGCATCGAGTAGAGTGGTGCCTTTAGTGACGTAATGACCTTTTCCTCCTCCTGTACGGTATGAATAGTCACTCTCTTTCAACAAAACTCATTCCTGTCCAGACTCACAGATGAGGTAATAATTTGGCTTGATGTCATGAAACCCCCTTTTCATCCACAAAAAAAACATCTCTCTCTCTCTCTCTGGTTCTCTCTCTCTCTCTCTCTGTCTCTCTCTCTCTGGTCCTCCCTCTCTCTCTCTCTCTCTCTCTCTCTCTCTCTCTCTCTCTCTCTCTCTCTCTCTCTCTCTCTCTCTCTCTCTCTCTCTCTCTCTCTGTCTCTCTCTGTCTCTCTCTCACTCTCTGACTCTTCAGAGAGAGAAAAAACTCCACTCAACCGACATTTTAATTTATCCCTGTGTACAAAAGCTGAAGGCCTCTTTCTCCTCCTCCCTCTCAGCTCTTTATCTGGCACCTCCCCAACTCTCCTCCCCCTCCCAGTCAAAAGGAGGGAGCTGGGCCCCTTTGTGGGTCTTCTTAAAGCAGGGGCCTTCTAGAGGAGAGGAGATGTGCTGAGCTCCCCAGACCCCTCTGATCTCCTCACTGGATTTATTTAGACGCTCATCCATCCCTCCCTCCCTGCACAGAGAGAGAGAGAGAGAGATCCCTCCCTCCCCGCACACAATCCATTCACACTTCAAAGGTGCCCGGCGCCTGCTAACGGATTCAGGAATGATGTCATCCTAAACCTCGCGCTCTGCTCTTCTCTCCCACTCTCTTATCAAACTGAGCTGAAAGCATTTGGAGCGACCGTTGGTTGGTAGCAGAGTTTGATCCGGTCCACTGGGTGTAGGTTACTGGGAGGGTGAATCTCGTCACCCAGGCTATTGCACCACAGCGCAGGAAAGCCTGGGGGCATCTAGTTGGCCTTAGTGGGAGTGACCGCAGAGTTCTATGGGAGTGACCGCAGAATTCTATAGGAGTGACCGCAGAATTCTATGGGAGTGACCGCAGAATTCTATAGGAGTGACCGCAGAATTCTATAGGAGTGACCGCAGAATTCTATGGGAGTGACCGCAGAATTCTATGGGAGTGACCGCAGAGTTCTATGGGAGTGACCGCAGAGTTCTATGGGAGTGACCTCAGAGTTCTATGGGAGTGACATCAGAGTTCAATGGGAGTGACCGCAGAGTTCTATGGGAGTGACCGCAGAGTTCTATGGGAGTGACCTCAGAGTTCTATGGGAGTGACCTCAGAGTTCTATGGGAGTGACCTCAGAGTTCTATGGGAGTGACCGCAGAGTTCTATGGGAGTGACCTCAGAGTTCTATGGGAGTGACCTCAAGAGTTCTACGGGAGTGACCGCAGAGTTCTACGGGAGTGACCGCAGAGTTCTACGGGAGTGACCTCAGAGTTCTACGGGAGTGACCGCAGAGTTCTACAGGAGTGACCTCAGAGTTCTACGGGAGTGACCGCAGAGTTCTACGGGAGTGACCGCAGAGTTCTACGGGAGTGAAGTTTTTGGCATCGTTACATTTTTTGCAAATGGGTTCCTTTTGGCAGAACTCTTCCCATGAATCTCAGTGTGTTACCTAGGAAGAACAACACTTTGCCCTAAAAAAAGAAATGGTTAGAATAAGTCAACATAACTCAAGGAAATCTGTAAATAATTTAGAAGTTTTGCAGAGGAGTTCTTGATCGCGCATTTTAACATATAGCTAAGAAGTTTAGTGGTTGAAGGAGTGCCATTTCTGAGGTTTGATAATGTCCATTACATCTCTAAACCTGAGCCAGACACTTGTCCAACAGACTACATCTCTAAACCTGAGCCAGACACTTGTCCAACAGACTACATCTCTAAACCTGAGCCAGACACTTGTCCACTGGACTACATCTCTAAACCTGAGCCAGACACTTGTCCAACAGACTACATATCTAAACCTGAGCCAGACACGTGTCCACTAGACTACATCTCTAAACCTGAGCCAGACACTTGTCCACTGGACTACATCTCTAAACCTGAGCCAGACACTTGTCCACTGGACTACATCTCTAAACCTGAGCCAGACACTTGTCCACTAGACTACATCTCTAAACCTGAGCCAGACACTTGTCCACTGGACTACATCTCTAAACCTGAGCCAGACACTTGTCCACTGGACTACATCTCTAAACCTGTGCCAGACACTTGTCCACTGGACTACATCTTTAAACCTGAGCCAGACACTTGTCCACTAGACTACATCTCTAAACCTGAGCCAGACACTTGTCCACTGGACTACATCTCTAAACCTGAGCCAGACACTTGTCCACTGGACTACATCTCTAAACCTGAGCCAGACACTTGTCCACTGGACTACATCTCTAAACCTGAGCCAGACACTTGTCCAACAGACTACATCTCTAAACCTGAGCCAGACACTTGTCCACTAGACTACATCTCTAAACCTGAGCCAGACACTTGTCCACTGGACTACATCTCTAAACCTGAGCCAGACACTTGTCCACTGGACTACATCTCTAAACCTGAGCCAGACACTTGTCCACTAGACTACATCTCTAAACCTGAGCCAGACACTTGTCCACTGGACTACATCTCTAAACCTGAGCCAGGACACTTGTCCACTGGACTACATCTCTAAACCTGAGCCAGACACTTGTCCACTGGACTACATCTCTAAACCTGAGCCAGACACTTGTCCACTGGACTACATCTCTAAACCTGAGCCAGACACTTGTCCACTAGACTACATCTCTAAACCTGAGCCAGACACTTGTCCACTAGACTACATCTCTAAACCTGAGCCAGACACTTGTCCACTAGACTACATCTCTAAACCTGAGCCAGACACTTGTCCACTGGACTACATCTCTAAACCTGAGCCAGACACTTTTCCACTGGACTACATCTCTAAACCTGAGCCAGACACTTGTCCACTGGACTACATCTCTAAACCTGAGCCAGACACTTGTCCACTAGACTACATCTCTAAACCTGAGCCAGACACTTGTCCACTAGACTACATCTCTAAACCTGAGCCAGACACTTGTCCACTGGACTACATCTCTAAACCTGAGCCAGACACTTGTCCACTAGACTACATCTCTAAACCTGAGCCAGACACTTGTCCACTGGACTACATCTCTAAAACTGAGCCAGACACTTGTCCACTAGACTACATCTCTAAACCTGAGCCAGACACTTGTCCACTGGACTACATCTCTAAACCTGAGCCAGACACTTGTCCACTGGACTACATCTCTAAACCTGAGCCAGACACTTGTCCACTGGACTACATCTCTAAACCTGAGCCAGACACTTGTCCACTGGACTACATCTCTAAACCTGAGCCAGACACTTGTCCACTAGACTACATCTCTAAACCTGAGCCAGACACTTGTCCACTGGACTACATCTCTAAACCTGAGCCAGACACTTGTCCACTGGACTACATCTCTAAACCTGAGCCAGACACTTGTCCACTGGACTACATCTCTAAACCTGAGCCAGACACTTGTCCACTGGACTACATCTCTAAACCTGAGCCAGACACTTGTCCACTAGACTACATCTCTAAACCTGAGCCAGACACTTGTCCAACAGACTACATCTCTAAACCTGAGCCAGACACTTGTCCACTGGACTACATCTCTAAACCTGAGCCAGACACTTGTCCAACAGACTACATCTCTAAACCTGAGCCAGACACTTGTCCAACAGACTACATCTCTAAACCTGAGCCAGACACTTGTCCAACAGACTACATCTCTAAACCTGAGCCAGACACTTGTCCACTAGACTACATCTCTAAACCTGAGCCAGACACTTGTCCACTAGACTACATCTCTAAACCTGAGCCAGACACTTGTCCACTAGACTACATCTCTAAACCTGAGTCAGACACTTGTCCACTAGACTACATCTCTAAACCTGAGTCAGACACTTGTCCACTAGACTACATCTCTAAACCTGAGTCAGACACTTGTCCACTAGACTACATCTCTAAACCTGAGCCAGACACTTGTCCAACAGACTACATCTCTAAACCTGAGCCAGACACTTGTCCACTAGACTACATCTCTAAACCTGAGCCAGACACTTGTCCACTAGACTACATCTCTAAACCTGAGCCAGACACTTGTCCACTGGACTACATCTCTAAACCTGAGCCAGACATTTCATATGAAACGAAAGAAAAGCAAAGCAGCTAGTTCAACACTACATGCTACGTTCCTTCAATAAGCTAGCTACTGTAGTAACAGTGTTTTATCACAATGAACACATTTTAATGAAGCAACACCTGACTGTTCTGTCACCAGTCAGTCAGTATGGAGGCTTCTGTCACCAGTCAGTCAGTATGGAGGCTTCTGTCACCAGTCAGTCAGTCAGTATGGAGGCTTCTGTCACCAGTCAGTCAGTCAGTATGGAGGCTTCTGTCACCAGTCAGTCAGTCAGTATGGAGGCTTCTGTCACCAGTCAGTCAGTCAGTATGGAGGCTTCTGTCACCAGTCAGTCAGTCAGTATGGAGGCTTCTGTCACCAGTCAGTCAGTCAGTATGGAGGCTTCTGTCACCAGTCAGTCAGTATGGAGGCTTCTGTCACCAGTCAGTCAGTCAGTATGGAGGCTTCTGTCACCAGTCAGTCAGTCAGTATGGAGGCTTCTGTCACCAGTCAGTCAGTCAGTATGGAGGCTTCTGTCACCAGTCTGTCAGTATGGAGGCTTCTGTCACCAGTCAGTCAGTATGGAGGCTTCTGTCACCAGTCTGTCAGTCAGTCAGTCAGTATGGAGGCTTCTGTTGTCAGTCAGTATGGAGGCTTCTGTCACCAGTCAGTCAGTATGGAGGCTTCTGTCACCAGTCAGTCAGTATGGAGGCTTCTGTCACCAGTCAGTCAGTATGGAGGCTTCTGTCACCAGTCAGTCAGTATGGAGGTTTCTGTCACCAGTCAGTCAGTATGGGGGCTTCTGTCACCAGTCAGTCAGTATGGAGGCTTCTGTCACCAGTCAGTCAGTATGGAGGCTTCTGTCCCCAGTCAGTCAGTCAGTATGGAGGCTTCTGTCACCAGTCAGTCAGTATGGAGGCTTCTGTCACCAGTCAGTCAGTATGGAGGCTTCTGTCACCAGTCAGTCAGTATGGAGGCTTCTGTCACCAGTCAGTCAGTCAGTATGGAGGCTTCTGTCACCAGTCAGTCAGTCAGTATGGAGGCTTCTGTCACCAGTCAGTCAGTCAGTATGGAGGCTTCTGTCACCAGTCAGTCAGTATGGAGGCTTCTGTCACCAGTCAGTCAGTCAGTATGGAGGCTTCTGTCACCAGTCTGTCAGTATGGAGGCTTCTGTCACCAGTCAGTCAGTCAGTATGGAGGCTTCTGTCACCAGTCAGTCAGTCAGTATGGAGGCTTCTGTCACCAGTCAGTCAGTATGGAGGCTTCTGTCACCAGTCTGTCAGTCAGTATGGAGGCTTCTGTCACCAGTCTGTCAGTCAGTATGGAGGCTTCTGTCACCAGTCAGTCAGTATGGAGGCTTCTGTCACCAGTCAGTCAGTATGGAGGTTTCTGTCACCAGTCAGTCAGTATGGGGGCTTCTGTCACCAGTCAGTCAGTATGGAGGCTTCTGTCACCAGTCAGTCAGTATGGAGGCTTCTGTCACCAGTCAGTCAGTCAGTATGGAGGCTTCTGTCACCAGTCAGTCAGTATGGAGGCTTCTGTCACCAGTCAGTCAGTATGGAGGCTTCTGTCACCAGTCAGTCAGTATGGAGGCTTCTGTCACCAGTCAGTCATTATGGAGGCTTCTGTCACCAGTCAGTCAGTCAGTATGGAGGCTTCTGTCACCAGTCAGTCAGTCAGTATGGAGGCTTCTGTCACCAGTCAGTCAGTATGGAGGCTTCTGTCACCAGTCAGTCAGTCAGTATGGAGGCTTCTGTCACCAGTCAGTCAGTATGGAGGCAGAACAGCTGCTGCTGGTGAACGTAGAGGTGCCCTATAGACACATGGAGGAGATGATTGGTTGGTAGACACATGGAGGAGATGATTGGTTGGTAGACACATGGAGGAGATGATTGGTTGGTAGACACATGAAGGTGTTGGGGAGATGATTGGTTGGTAGACACATGGAGGAGATGATTGGTTGGTAGACACATGGAGATGATTGGTTGGTAGACACATGGAGGTGTTGTGGAGATGATTGGTTGGTAGACACATGGAGGTGATGATTGGTTGGTAGACACATGGGGGTGTTGTGGGAGATGATTGGTTGGTAGACACATGGAGGTGTTGTGGAGATGATTGGTTGGTAGACACATGGAGATGATTGGTTGGTAGACACATGGAGATGATTGGTTGGTAGACACATGGAGAAGATGATTGGTTGGTAGACACATGGGGTGTTGTGGGAGATTATTGGTTGGTAGACACATGGAGGTGTTGTGGGAGATGATTGGTTGGTAGACACATGGGGGAGATGATAGGTTGGTAGACACATGGAGGTGTTGTGGAGATGATTGGTTGGTAGACACATGGAGGTGTTGGGGAGATGATTGGTTGGTAGACACATGAAGGTGTTGCGGAGATGATTGGTTGGTAGACACATGGGGGGAGATGATTGGTTGGTAGACACATGGAGGTGTTGTGGAGCTGATTGATTGGTAGACACATGGAGGAGATGATTGGTTGGTAGACACATGGAGGTGTTGTGGGAGATGATTGTAGTCTGGGTGACTGTGGTCCAGTAGTCTGGGTGACTGTGGTCCAGCAGTCTGGGTGACTGTGGTCCAGCAGTCTGGGTGACTGTGGTCCAGTAGTCTCTTCAGTTGTAACATTGTCTGTAACACCTACATTACTTCTCTCCTCTCATACAAAACGTTTTGGTGACCGTGGTGGTTTGATATGGACACAAGGACACGTTGTGTTGCTAAGGACTGTTGTGTTGACATGTATCTATCCCTGGCAGTATTTTCCTTTGGCTGAGGATGTCTAACCTTCACCAGTTACCAGACAACACATCTCACAGCAATGAATAGACTGCTTTTTTTAAATGACTTTTTGCCCATTAGATTCATTAAAACTGGACGACAGTCATACATTATCAGACTAGTCTCTCTCTCTCTCTCTTTCTGGTCCCCTCTCTCTCTCTCTGTCTCTCTCTCTCTCTCTCTCTCTCTGGTCCCCCCCCCACTTTCTCTCTCTCTCTTTCTGGCCCCCCCCACTCTCTCTCTCTCTGTGTGTCTCTTCTCTCTCTCTGTCTCTCTCTCTTTCTGGTCCCCCCCACTCTCTCTCTCTGTGTCTCTCTCTCTCTCTGTGTCTCTCTCTCTCTCTCTCTCTCTCTCTGTCTCTCTCTCTTTCTGGTCCCCTCTCTCTCTCTCTGTGTCTCTCTCTCTCTGTGTGTCTCTCTCTCTCTCTCTCTCTCTCTCTCTGTGTCTCTCTCTTTCTGGTCCCCTCTCTCTCTCTCTCTGTCTCTCTCTCTTTCTGGTCCCCTCTCTCTCTCTGTGTCTCTCTCTCTGTGTCTCTGTCTCTCTCTCTCTCTCTGCCTCTATTAAATGATAAAGCTGTTGTAAATGTTGTTTCATGTCCACTGGTTCTAACGTATTAATATTTGTATAATGTATAGTAGATCAGTAAACCACTGGGCTCCACTGGTTTCCCTTTCCATGACACCGGATTCCTCTGTGCTGTCACCCATTAGTGACCTCTGACCTCTGACCTGATCAGGGCTAGGGTTAGTAGCGTTAGTGTCTTAGGCTGTGGCCCTCGCAGCCCTCAGAGTGCTGGTGTGTGACCGTAGTGTCACCTACACACCTCCCTGCAAGGTCACGCTGAGGTAGTTAGAGACACACCCCCCTGCAAGGTCACGCTGAGGTAGTTAGAGACACACCCCCCTGCAAGGTCACGCTGAGGTAGTTAGAGACACACCCCTCTGCAAGGTCACGCTGAGGTAGTTAGAGACACACCCCCCTGTAAGGTCACGCTGAGGTAGTTAGAGACACACCTCCCTGCAAGGTCACGCTGAGGCGTTAGAGACACACCTCCCTGCAAGGTCACACTGACACGTTAGAGACACACCCCCCTGCAAGGTCACGCTGAGGTGGTTAGAGACACACCTCCCTGCTAGGTCACGCTGAGGTAGTTAGACACACACCCCCCTGTAAGGTCACGCTGAGGTAGTTAGAGACACACCCCCCTGCAAGGTCACGCTGAGGTAGTTAGAGACACACCTCCCTGTGTGACACATACAGTGCGGCCAGGGGGAGGAGATGCACTGGGAAACAGCACCTAGGGGCCACAAAGAAAAGAGAGGAAAGAGAGACAGAGACAGAGAGTAGAGAGAGAGACAGAGAGTAGAGAGAGAGACAGAGAGTAGAGAGAGAGAGACAGAGAGTAGAGAGAGAGACAGAGAGCAGAGAGAGAGAGAGACAGAGAGTAGAGAGAGAGACAGAGAGTAGAGAGAGAGAGAGAGAGAGAGACAGAGAGTAGAGAGTGAGAGACAGAGAGAGAGAGAGAGACAGAGAGAGAGAGACAGAGAGAGAGAGAGTAGAGAGTGAGAGACAGAGAGAGAGAGAGAGACAGAGAGTAGAGAGAGAGACAGAGAGAGACAGAGAGAGAGAGAGAGACAGAGAGGAGAGCAGCAAGATTTTGTGACCTGTTGCCACGAGAAAAGGGCAACCAGTGAAGAACAAACACCATTGTAAATACAACCCATATTTATGCTTATTTATTTTATCTTGTGTCCTTTAGCCATTTGTACATTGTTAGAACACTGTATATATATATAATATGACATTTGTAATGTCTTTACTGTTTTGAAACTTCTGTATGTGTAATGTTTACTGTTCATTTTGTTGTTTTTCACTTTATATATTCACTTTGTATGTTGTCTACCTCACTTGCTTTGGCAATGTTAACACATGTTTCCATGCCAATAAAGCCCTTGAATTGAATTGATTGAGGAGACAGAGAGTAGGAGATGAGAGAGAGAGAGAGAGACAGAGAGAGAGAGAGAGAGAGACAGAGAATAGAGAGAGAGACAGAGAGAGAGAGACAGAGAGAGAGAGAGAGAGACAGAGAGTAGAGAGAGAGACAGAGAGTAGAGAGAGAGACAGAGCGAGAGAGAGAGACAGAGAGAGAGTAGAGAGAGAGACAGAGAGAGAGAGAGACAGAGAGTAGAGAGAGAGACAGAGAGAGAGAGAGACAGAGAGTAGAGACAGAGCAGAGAGAGAGAGAGAGACAGAGAGTAGAGAGAGAGACAGAGAGAAGAGAGACAGAGAGTAGAGAGTGAGAGACAGAGAGAGAGAGACAGAGAGTAGAGAGAGACAGAGAGAGAGACAGAGAGTAGAGACAGAGAGTAGAGAGAGACAGAGAGTAGAGAGAGACAGAGAGTAGAGAGAGAGACAGAGAGAAAGAGAGAGAGACAGAGAGAGACAGAGAGTAGAGAGAGAGAGATGAGAGAGAAGAGAGAGAGAGAGAGAGAGGACAGAGAGTAGAGAGAGAGACCAGAGAGAGAGACGATGAGAGACAGAGAGTAGAGAGAGGAGGACGAAGAGAGAGAGAGAGAGAGAGAGAGAGACAGGAGGTAGAGAGAGAGAGAGAGGACAGGAGAGTGAGAGAGAGAGACAGGAGTAGAAGAGAGAGGACAGAGGTAGAGAAGAGAGAACAGAGGAGGACAGAGAGAGAGGAGGGATGAGAGGGAGACAGAGAGAGAGAGACAGAGAGAGAGAGACAGGGTAGAGAGAGACAGAGGAGGAGAGAGAGGACAGAGAGTAGAGAGTGAGAGGACCGAGAGAGAGACAAGAGAGTAGAGAGAGAGACAGGAGAGAGAGAGAGAGACAGAAGTATAGAGAGAAGACAGCAGAGAGAGGAGGAGAGACAGAGGAGTAAGAGGAGAGACCCAGAGAGAGAAGAGAGAGAGACGGAGAGAGAAGAGAGAGAGGAAGACAGAGAGTAGAGAACGAGAGAGAGAGAGAAGAGAGAGAGAGAGACAGAGAGAGGAGAGGAGAGAGAAAGAGACAGGAGAGAGAAAGAGACAGGAGAGAGAGTGAGAGTGTGTTCTCTGTCAGCAGGGTCAGTTATTCAGAGGGAAGAGAGGAATTTCTAGAGGGCTGTTGGAATGTCCAGGGGCCCGGGTGGCCCCTCTCGGCATCAGGTCTCCTAAGCGATTATCTCTCTCTTTCTCTCTCTCCCTCTGGGGTCACAGCAGTGAGTGTTTGATCTGGCCTTAACCTCCTGTCAGACCCTAGCCAGCCTCTATACACTGAGACCCTAGCCAGCCTCTATACACTGAGACCCTAGCCAGCCTCTATACACTGAGACCCTAGCCAGTCTCTATACACTGAGACCCTAGCCAGCCTCTATACACTGAGACCCTAGCCAGCCTCTATACACTGAGACCCTAGCCAGTCTCTATACACTGAGACCCTAGCCAGCCTCTATACACTGAGACCCTAGCCAGCCTCTATACACTGAGACCAGTAACCAGCAGAGCTCAGACACTCCAAGATGGACTACGTTCCAAATGACCTCGTTCCCTAAGTAGTGCACTACTTTTAACCAGATGCCTATGGGGGCTCCCTGTCCACCCTATTGGACCTGGTTAAAAAGTTGTGCACTATTTACGGAATAGGGTGCCATTCGAGTCTAGTTGTTTTGCTTTAGAGAGTGTTGAATAAAGTGATTCAACAGAGACTTGATTTACAATTGAAAGACTCCCTCTCTGTCCACCATCCTCACCCTGAGAGGATAGGAGTCTGTCTCTGTCCACCATCCTCACCCTGAGAGGAGAGGAGTCTGTCTCTGTCCACCATCCTCACCCTGAGAGGAGAGGAGTCTGTCTCTGTCCACCATCCTCACCCTGAGAGGAGAGGAGTCTGTCTCTGTCCACCATCCTCACCCTGAGAGGAGAGGAGTCTGTCTTTGTCCACTATCCTCACCCTGAGAGGAGAGGAGTCTGTCTCTGTCCACCATCCTCACCCTGAGAGGAGAGGAGTCTTTCAGTCTGTGTGTCTGTTCAGTCTCTTTAAAGAGTTCCTCGTCTCCTCTCTTCGTCTCCTCTCCTCGTCTCCTGTCGAACACGTGTGAAGACCAGGCCCATTGTGGACTAGAGCCACTGAGCTGTGTTGAGGTGACTAGTACAGGCCTGAGGCCTGTTGAGGTGACTAGTATGGGCCTGAGGCCTGTTGAGGTGACTAGTATGGGCCTGAGGCCTGTTGAGGTGACTAGTACTGGCCTGAGGCCTGTTGAGGTGACTAGTACAGGCCTGAGGCCTGTTGAGGTGACTAGTACTGGCCTGAGGCCTGTTGAGGTGACTAGTACAGGCCTGAGGCCTGTTGAGGTGACTAGTACTGGCCTGAGGCCTGTTGAGGTGACTAGTACTGTAGTACTGGCCTGAGCTGTGTTGATGTGACTAGTCTCTCTCTCTCTCTCTCTCTCTCGCTCTCTCTCTCTCTCTCCCTCCTCCCCCCCTTAGTTTAACACACTGACTGTAATTATCTAGATATGAGTGTCTGCTAAATGACCAACATGTGAAATGTATCAGAAGACTGGCTTGTTGTTCCTTCTCTCTACAGGCGTATCAGTTTGGAACATTCAAGACAGCTACTGATTAACTCTCTCCTCTTTCCTCCTCTCTCCTCTCTCTCTCCTCTTTCCTCATCTCTCCTTCTCTCTCTCCTCTTTCCTCCTCTCCTTCTCTCTCTCCTTCCTCTCTCCTTCCTCTCTCCTTCTCTCTCCTTCTTTCTCCTTCCTCTCTCCTTCTCTCTCTCTCCTTCTCTCTCTCTCCTCTCTCCTTCTCTCTCCTCTCTTCTCTCTCCTCTCTCTCCTTCTCTCTCCTCTCTCCTTCTCTCTCTCTCTCTCCTTCTCTCTCTCTCTCCTCTCTCTCCTTCTCTCTCCTCTCTCCTTCTCTCTCTCTCTCTCCTCCTCTCCTCTCTTCTCTCTCTCCAGGCGTATGAGTGGGCGTTGGAGGGGATGCGTCACCTGGCCAGCATCAGCATGGAGGACTGCATGGTGCCCGACAAGAGCCAGGGGGTGATCAGCTGTCTGGAGGGGTACCGCCGGCAGCACCCCCCAATCCCCGACCCCCGCTTCCAGGAGATGAAGGAGCTGGCTGGGGAGATGAAGAGCGAGCAGGGCCTCAAACAGTGGAAGTTCGCCTGGTCCAAGTGCCAGGAGACCAAGCAGATGTTTGAGAAGAAGCTGGAGGCCGCTCTGAGGACGAGGCGAGCCCTGCCCACGGGAGAGTCCCCCGGGTCGGGTACAGCGGGTGCAGGGAAGGACGGCGGGATAGGGGACGCCATCCCCAGACGTTACTCTGACGTTAACAACGACGTGGGACAGGAGAGGAGCCGCAGCGTGTCACACGCCTGTAGAAAGGCCTTTAGTGGGGTGTGGGGGGTCAGAGAGAGGCTGTCCTCCACCTCCAGCTCTGCCTCAGCTCAGTCGGCCTGCAGCCTAAGACAGGAGACACCCCTAACCTCCTCTCCCTACGGTCTGGTGCACAGGCTCCCCCTCACCCCCCTCTCCACCCAGCTCCTCACCCGTAGCACCTCCTCCGAGGAGTCGTCCCACGGGGTTCGTATTGAAGCGCAGGGCCGTAGCTCCTCCTGCTCCTTCTCCCCCTCCCTGACCCCCCTGGAGCCGAGCTCCGCCCCTAACCCTGCTCGCCGACCCCCGCTCCGCAAGACCCAGAGCTTCGACTGCCAGAGCCCCGCCCCCGCCTCCCCTGACTCCTCCCGCTATGGGACCTGTCAGCGTACGCTGAGCGAGCCGGCGCGGCGCGGCAACACTGGGGTGTTTATTAAAGGCCTGGAGGTCAGTAGTAGGGAGGTGGCTGAGCGACCCTACTCCCCCAGAATGACGCCTCCTGGCTGGGCAGCAGGAGAGGCACTGAGGACTCCCTCCATCAGCACTACCAGTAGTCCTGTACCAGAGAACCGCGCCAAGGGCAGGTGGGTACCTGGCTAGTCAAGCTACCACACACACACACACACACACACACACACACACACACACACACACACACACACACACACACACACACACACACACACACACACATACACACACAGAGAGCGAGCTGTCTGTCTGTCTGTCTGTCTTTCTGTCTGTCATGTTTCCCAGTGTAGTGTTACAGGGACAGATGGGTTTTAGTCTAGCTACCACTACTCTACTGTGTGTGTGTGGCCGTGTGTTTGTGTGTGTGTGGCCGTGTGGAGGCTGGGCCTGATGCCGAGAGGCTGTCACCAGAGAACCTATCACACTGTTCACAGACCCCAACCCCACAGGGAGGGAGATGAACTGAGGGAGAGAAGGAGGGAGGGAGGTGAACTTTGAAGAGACCAGAGAAACCAGGACAGTCTAGAATCTGAAGAGACCAGAGAAACCAGGACAGTCTAGAATCTGAAGAGACCAGAGAAACCAGGACAGTCTATACCACCACACTAGGACATGTTGAGACAGGTAGCTGGGGACTGAGGACCACTAGGACATGTTGAGACAGGTAGCTGGGGACTGAGGACCACTGATATGTTGAGACGGGTAGCTGGGGACTGAGGACCACTAGGACATGTTGAGACAGGTAGCTGGGGACTGAGGACCACTGATATGTTGAGACGGGTAGCTGGGGACTGAGGACCACTGATATGTTGAGACGGGTAGCTGGGGACTGAGGACCACTGATATGTTGAGACGGGTAGCTGGGGACTGAGGACCACTAGGACATGTTGAGACAGGTAGCTGGGGACTGAGGACCACTGATATGTTGAGACGGGTAGCTGGGGACTGAGGACCACTAGGACATGTTGAGACAGGTAGCTGGGGACTGAGGACCAATAGGACATGATGAGACAGGTAGCTGTGGACTGAGGACCACTAGGACATGTTGAGACAGGTAGCTGGGGACTGAGGACCACTAGGACATGTTGAGACAGGTAGCTGGGGACTGAGGACCACTAGGACATGTTGAGACAGGTAGCTGGGGACTGAGGACCACTAGGACATGTTGAGACAGGTAGCTGGGGACTGAGGACCACTAGGACATGTTGAGACAGGTAGCTGGGGACTGAGGACCACTAGGACATGTTGAGACAGGTAGCTGGGGACTGAGGACCACTAGGACATGTTGAGACAGGTAGCTGGGGACTGAGGACCACTAGGACATGTTGAGACAGGTAGCTGGGGACTGAGGACCACTGATATGTTGAGACAGGTAGCTGGGGACTGAGGACCACTAGGACATGTTGAGACAGGTAGCTGGGGACTGAGGACCACTAGGACATGTTGAGACAGGTAGCTGGGGACTGAGGACCACTAGGACATGTTGAGACAGGTAGCTGGGGACTGAGGACCACTAGGACATGTTGAGACAGGTAGCTGGGGACTGAGGACCACTAGGACATGTTGAGACAGCTAGCTGGGGACTGAGGACCACTAGGACATGTTGAGACAGGTAGCTGGGGACTGAGGACCACTAGGACATGTTGAGACAGGTAGCTGGGGTCTGAGGACCACTGACATGTTGAGACAGGTGGCTGGGGACTGAGGACCACTAGGACATGTTGAGACAGGTAGCTGGGGACTGAGGACCACTAGGACATGTTGAGACAGGTAGCTGGGGACTGAGGACCACTGATATGTTGAGACAGGTAGCTGGGGACTGAGGACCACTAGGACATGTTGAGACAGGTAGCTGGGGACTGAGGACCAATAGGACATGTTGAGACAGGTAGCTGTGGACTGAGGACCACTAGGACATGTTGAGACAGGTAGCTGGGGACTGATGACCACTAGGACATGTTGAGACAGGTAGCTGGGGACTGAGGACCACTGATATGTTGAGACAGGTAGCTGGGGACTGAGGACCACTAGGACATGTTGAGACAGGTAGCTGGGGACTGAGGACCACTAGGACATGTTGAGACAGGTAGCTGGGGACTGAGGACCACTAGGACATGTTGAGACAGGTAGCTGGGGACTGAGGACCACTAGGACATGTTGAGACAGCTAGCTGGGGACTGAGGACCACTAGGACATGTTGAGACAGGTAGCTGGGGACTGAGGACCACACTGACATGTTGAGACAGGTAGCTGGGGACTGAGGACCACTAGGACATGTTGAGACAGGTAGCTGGGGACTGAGGACCACTAGGACATGTTGAGACAGGTAGCTGGGGACTGAGGACCACTAGGACATGTTGAGACAGGTAGCTGGGGACTGAGGACCACTAGGACATGTTGAGACAGCTAGCTGGGGACTGAGGACCACTAGGACATGTTGAGACAGGTAGCTGGGGACTGAGGACCACTAGGACATGTTGAGACAGGTAGCTGGGGTCTGAGGACCACTGACATGTTGAGACAGGTGGCTGGGGACTGAGGACCACTGACATGTTGAGACAGGTAGCTGGGGACTGAGGACCACTAGGACATGTTGAGACAGGTAGCTGGGGACTGAGGACCACTGACATGTTGAGACAGGTAGCTGGGGACTGAGGACCACTAGGACATGTTGAGACAGGTAGCTGGGGACTGAGGACCACACTGACATGTTGAGACAGGTAGCTGGGGACTGAGGACCACTAGGACATGTTGAGACAGCTAGCTGGGGACTGAGGACCACTAGGACATGTTGAGACAGGTAGCTGGGGACTGAGGACCACTAGGACATGTTGAGACAGGTAGCTTAACAGTCATCTCAGGTAGTCTTAACAGCTCCTCTCGCCACAGTAAACTGACCAGTCTAACAGACCTCTCCTCCTCTCTCTCCCTCCACAGTAAACTGACCAGTCTTAACAGTCCTCTTTCTCCCTCCACAGTAAACTGACCAGTCTTAACAGTCCTCTTTCTCCCTCCACAGTAAACTGACCAGTCTTAACAGTCCTCTCTCTCCCTCCACAGTAAACTGACCAGTCTTAACAGTCCTCTCCTCCTCTCTCTCCCTCCACAGTAAACTGACCAGTCTAACAGTCCTCTCCTCCTCTCTCTCCCTCCACAGTAAACTGACCAGTCTTAACAGTCCTCTCCTCCTCTCTCTCCCTCCACAGTAAACTGACCAGTCTAACAGTCCTCTCCTCCTCTCTCTCCCTCCACAGTAAACTGACCAGTCTTAACAGTCATCTCCTCTCACCACAGTAAACTGACCAGTCTTAACAGTCCTCTCCTCCTCTCTCTCCCTCCACAGTAAACTGACCAGTCTAACAGTCCTCTCCTCCTCTCTCTCCCTCCACAGTAAACTGACCAGTCTTAACAGTCCTCTCCTCCTCTCTCTCCCTCCACAGTAAACTGACCAGTCTTAACAGTCCTCTCCTCCTCTCTCTCCCTCCACAGTAAACTGACCAGTCTAACAGTCCTCTCCTCCTCTCTCTCCCTCCACAGTAAACTGACCAGTCTTAACAGTCCTCTCCTCCTCTCTCTCCCTCCACAGTAAACTGACTAGTCTTAACAGTCCTCTCCTCCTCTCTCTCCCTCCACAGTAAACTGACTAGTCTTAACAGTCCTCTCCTCCTCTCTCTCCCTCCACAGTAAACTGACCAGTCTTAACAGTCCTCTCCTCTCGCCACAGTAAGCTGCGTCACATCGTGGATGAGATGGTGACCACGGAGAGGGAGTACGTGCGTTCCCTCCGTTACATCATCGAGCACTACTTCCCCGAGATGGAGAGAGGAGACCTCCCGCAGGACCTCAGGGGAAAACGCAGCGTCATCTTTGGGAACCTGGAGAAGCTTATGGACTTCCACAGCCAGTACTTCCTCAAGGAGTTGGAGAGCTGCTGCAACCACCCTCTGAGGGTGTCACACTGCTTCCTACGACACGTAAGAGACCTCATTCCTCTAACGATTTGTTTCAATATACCCAGAGGTAATGTTACTACTGAAAATCACCTATTACGAGTCTCACGCTGCTTCCTACGACACGAGTAAGAGACCTCTTCGTACCTCTTACTCTATAGCCGAATGACAATATGTTCCTCAAACGGTAGAGGATATCCACTTCTGTTACAGCCGAATGACAGTGTTCCTGAGGTAGCATTACTGAGGTAGCATTACTGAGGTAGCATTACTGAGGTAGCATTACTGAGGTAGCATTACTGAGGTAGCATTACTGAGGTAACATTACTGATGATTACATTACTGAGGTAACATTACTGAGGTAACATTACTGAGGTAACATTACTGAGGTAACATTACCGCGGTAGCATTACTGAGGTAACATTACTGAGGTACATTACTGAGGTAACATTACTGATGATTACATTACTGAGGTAACATTACTGAGGTAACATTACCGAGGTAACATTACCGAGGTAGCATTACTGAGGTAGCATTACTGAGGTAACATTACTGAGGTACATTACTGAGGTAACATTACTGAGGTAGCATTACTGAGGTAACATTACTGAGGTACATTACTGAGGTAACATTACTGAGGTAGCATTACTGAGGTACATTACTGAGGTAACATTACTGAGGTACATTACTGAGGTAACATTACTGAGGTACATTACTGAGGTAACATTACTGAGGTAGCATTACTGAGGTAACATTACTGAGGTACATTACTGAGGTAACATTACTGAGGTAGCATTACTGAGGTACATTACTGAGGTAACATTACTGAGGTACATTACTGAGGTAACATTACTGAGGTAACATTACTGATGATTACATTACTGAGGTAACATTACTGAGGTAACATTACCGAGGTAACATTACCGAGGTAGCATTACTGAGGTAGCATTACTGAGGTAGCATTACTGAGGTAACATTACTGAGGTAACATTACTGAGGTAACATTACTGAGGTAACATTACTGATGATTACATTACTGAGGTAATATTACTGAAGTAACATTCCTGAGGTAACAATACCGAGGTAACATTACCGAGGTAGCACTACTGAGGTAGCATTACTGAGGTAACATTACCGAGGTAACATTACCGAGGTAGCATTACCGAGGTAACATTACTGAGGTAGCATTACCGAGGAAGGATTACTGAGGTAACATTACTGCGGTAACATTACTGAGGTAACATTACTGAGCATCATTACTGCGGTAACATTACTGAGGTAACATTACTGAGGTAACCACCCCCTTTAGTCTCACTGTTTCCTGCGCCTCTAGACATCTACAGTATACTATATCCTAACGATGTCGATGTGTTCCTGAGGTTCCTTGGTCCAGTACGTTTAACTGGCCGGCCCTGGTATCTAGCTGCTCGTTAACCTCAAGGCAGGATTTTGGCTTTAGGGAGGCGCTTTTACCTTCAAATACCAACCCAGCTGTGAAAATACTGAACTCTACTAAGCTCTCTAGCAGGTTCCATGTTGTCACAACTCTGTTTCCCTCACACACACACACACACACACACTGTTCTCTCTTTACCTTCATACCTGTGGTCGTTCTCAGACCCCTTGGTTTGATTTAAACATCCTGATTTTCCACCCTTCAAACAGCAGCTGGAGACGTAGTCCTCTCTACCAGGCTTATAACAGGGAGATGTAGTCCTCTACCAGGCTTATAACAGGGAGATGTAGTCCTCTCTCCCAGGCTTATAACAGGGAGATGTAGTCCTCTCTACCAGGCTTATAACAGGGAGATGTAGTCCTCTCTACCAGGCTTATAACAGGGAGATGTAGTCCTCTACCAGGCTTATAACAGGGAGATGTAGTCCTCTCTCCCAGGCTTATAACAGGGAGATGTAGTCCTCTCTACCAGGCTTATAACAGGGAGATGTAGTCCTCTACCAGGCTTATAACAGGGAGATGTAGTCCTCTACCAGGCTTATAACAGGGAGATGTAGTCCTCTCTACCAGGCTTATAACAGGGAGATGTAGTCATCTCTACCAGGCTTATAACAGGGAGATGTAGTCCTCTACCAGGCTTATAACAGGGAGATGTAGTCCTCTACCAGGCTTATAACAGGGAGATGTAGTCCTCTACCAGGCTTATAACAGGGAGATGTAGTCCTCTCTACCAGGCTTATAACAGGGAGATGTAGTCCTCTCTCCCAGGCTTATAACAGGGAGATGTAGTCCTCTACCAGGCTTATAACAGGGAGATGTAGTCCTCTCTCAGGCTTATAACAGGGAGATGTAGTCCTCTCTCCCAGGCTTATAACAGGGAGATGTAGTCCTCTACCAGGCTTATAACAGGGAGATGTAGTCCTCTCTCCCAGGCTTATAACAGGGAGATGTAGTCCTCTCTACCGGCCTTATAACAGGGAGATGTAGTCCTCTCTCCCAGGCTTATAACAGGGAGATGTAGTCCTCTCTACCAGGCTTATAACAGGGAGACGTAGTCCTCTCTACCAGGCTTATAACAGGGAGATGTAGTCCTCTCTCCCAGGCTTATAACAGGGAGACGTAGTCCTCTCTACCAGGCTTATAACAGGGAGATGTAGTCCTCTCTCCCAGGCTTATAACAGGGAGATGTAGTCCTCTACCAGGCTTATAACAGGGAGATATAGTCCTCTCTACCAGGCTTATAACAGGGAGATGTAGTCCTCTACCAGGCTTATAACAGGGAGATATAGTCCTCTCTACCAGGCTTATAACAGGGAGATGTAGTCCTCTACCAGGCTTATAACAGGGAGATGTAGTCCTCTCTCCCAGGCTTATAGCAGGGAGATGTAGTCCTCTCTACCAGGCTTATAACAGGGAGATGTAGTCCTCTACCAGGCTTATAACAGGGAGATGTAGTCCTCTACCAGGCTTATAACAGGGAGATGTAGTCCTCTACCAGGCTTATAACAGGGAGATGTAGTCCTCTCTACCAGGCTTATAACAGGGAGATGTAGTCCTCTCTCCCAGGCTTATAACAGGGAGATGTAGTCCTCTACCAGGCTTATAACAGGGAGATGTAGTCCTCTCTCCCAGGCTTATAACAGGGAGATGTAGTCCTCTCTACCAGGCTTATAACAGGGAGATATAGTCCTCTCTCCCAGGCTTATAACAGGGAGATGTAGTCCTCTCTACCAGACTTATAACAGGGAGATGTAGTCCTCTCTACCAGGCTTATAACAGGGAGATGTAGTCATCTCTCCCAGGCTTATAACAGGGAGATGTAGTCCTCTCTACCAGGCTTATAACAGGGAGATGTAGTCCTCTCTCCCAGGCTTATAGCAGGGAGACGTAGTCCTCTCTCCCAGGCTTATAGCAGGAAGACGTAGTCCTCTCTCCCATTCTTATAACAGAGAGACGTAGTCCTCTCTCCCAGGCTTATAACAGGGAGACGTAGTCCTCTCTCCCAGGCTTATAACAGGGAGACATAGTCCTCTCTCCCAGGCTTATAGCAGGAAGACGTAGTCCTCTCTCCCAGGCTTATAACAGGGAGACGTAGTCCTCTCTCCCAGGCTTATAACAGGGAGACGTAGTCCTCTCTCCCAGGCTTATAACAGGGAGACGTAGTCCTCTCTCCCAGGCTTATAACAGGGAGACTGGATCTGCGTCCCTGATGGCTAGATATAGTGCACCTCTTTTGACCCGAGCCTTATGGGCTAGTGCACTACATAGGGACTAGTGTGCCGTTTGGGACGTAGGCTAAGTCGACACATTCCTGGCTATAAAAGTCTGGGAGAGATATTACACTCTGTACGAATATAAAAAAGCAACCAAGTAATTTGATGTCTCGCCAGAATTCTCGCCAAATAAAACCGAACTTGTCGAGAAATGGAGAGTTCTCGTTTCCTTTTTTTGGTACAGGGCATGTTTACAGAACAAGAGAGGGTTTTCTGTTTTCTCTCAGTAGAATGATTTGTTCTGTTTCCATGTAATCCACAGCAAGACGCGTTCGGCCTGTACGCTCTGTACAGTAAGAACAAGCCTCGGTCTGATACGCTGTTGGCCAGCCACGGAAACAGCTTCTTCAGGGTGAGGAAGAAGAACACACCAGAACAGACATACATGTGCTTCAGAACGTACAGACAACTCTTTGCACCTGACTGACTGTCTGTCTGTCTGTCTAGCTGTCTGTCTAGCTGTCTGTCTGTCTGTCTGTCTAGCTGTCTGTCTAGCTGTCTGTCTGTCTGTCTGTCTGTCTGTATGCTTGTCTGTCTGTCTGTCTGTTTGTCTGTCTGTCTAGCTGTGGCTTTTTGCACCTAACTGACTGTCTGTCTGTCTAACTGCATAACCTTTGACCTCTAACCGCTATAGAACAAGCAGCTGAAGCTGGGAGATAAGATGGACCTGACCTCCTACCTGTTAAAGCCCATTCAGAGGATGTCTAGCTGTCTGTCTGTCTGATTAGCTGTCTGTCTGCCTGTCTGTCTGTCTAGCTAGCTGTCTAGCTGTATAACCTTTCACCTCTAACCACTATAGAACAAGCAGCTGAAGCTGGGAGATAAGATGGACCTGGCCTCCTACCTGTTAAAGCCCATCCAGAGGATGGCTAAATACGCTCTCCTCCTCAAAGACCTGATCAAGGAGGTGAGCGAGGCGCAGGAGACAGAGCTGGGCTACCTCCGAGCCGCCGCGGAGATGGTCAAGTTCCAGCTGCGTCACGGCAACGACCTGCTCGCCATGGACGCCATTCGAGACTGTGATGTGAGTGACGCACCTTCAGCCTGAGAGTTATCGTGTCTTCTTTGACCCTCACAGAGTTACGGTCCAACTCGGGAGACGGCCGAGGGGAGACGGCCGAGGGGAGACGGCCGAGGGGGAGACGGCCGAGGGGGAGACGGCCGAGGGGGGAGACGGCCGAGGGGGAGAACGGCTCATAATAACGTCTGGAGTGACACGGTATCCAACATAGAAACCATGTGATGTGTTTGATCCCATTCCACTAATTCCACTCCAGCCGTTACCACGAGCCCGTCCTCCCCAAGTAAGGTGCCACCAGCCTCCTGTGTGGTACAGCGATAATATGACAAACTCTCTGTGGAACTGAACGATTTGGGGAAGTCTGAAATACAAGGGGGGGGGGGGGGGGGATTGTAAAATACTACTGGGACAGTTCTAGACTTGATTGTGAAATAGCAGGGTGAAGAACGAGACTTGGGAGGATGGCAACGTGCAACAGGTGTTTGAGTAACATGAAGTGTTGTATATTTAGCCTGACTCTTGTCTCGTCCTCCCCAGGTGAACCTGAAGGAGCAGGGTCAGCTGGTCAGACAGGATGAGTTCTGGATCTGGTATGGCAGGAAGAAGTGTCAGCGCCATGTCTTCCTGTTTCAAGACCTGGTGCTGTTCAGTAAACCCAAACGCATCGAAGGAGGACTGGACGTTTACATCTACAAACACTCCTTTAAGGTGGGTCCCTCTATATCTACCCTCTATATCCACCAACACTCCTTTAAGGTGGGTCCCTCTATATCTACCCTCTATATCCACCAACACTCCTTTAAGGTGGGTCCCTCTATATCTACCCTCTATATCCACCAACACTCCTTTAAGGTGGGTCCCTCTATATCTACCCTCTATATCTACCCTCTATATCTACAAACACTCCTTTAAGGTGGGTCCCTCTATATCTACCCTCTATATCTACCCTCTATATCTACCCTCTATATCTACCAACACTCCTTTAAGGTGGGTCCCTCTATATCTACCAACACTCCTTTAAGGTGGGTCCCTCTATATCTACCAACACTCCTTTAAGGTGGGTCCCTCTATATCTACAAACACTCCTTTAAGGTGGGTCCCTCTATATCTACCCTCTATATCTACCCTCTATATCTACCCTCTATATCTACCCTCTATATCTACCCTCTATATCTACCAACACTCCTTTAAGGTGGGTCCCTCTATATCTACCAACACTCCTTTAAGGTGGGTCCCTCTATATCTACCAACACTCCTTTAAGGTGGGTCCCTCTATATCTACCAACACTCCTTTAAGGTGGGTCCCTCTATATCTAACCAACACTCCTTTAAGGTGGGTCCCTCTATATCTACCAACACTCCTTTAAGGTGGGTCCCTCTATATCTACCCTCTATATCCACCAACACTCCTTTAAGGTGGGTCCCTCTATATCTACCCTCTATATCTACCCTCTATATCTACCCTCTATATCTACCCTCTATATCTACCCTCTATATCTACCAACACTTTTTTAAGGTGGGTCCCTCTATATCTACCAACACTCCTTTAAGGTGGGTCCCTCTATATCTACCAAACACTCCTTTAAGGTGGGTCCCTCTATATCTACCAACACTCCTTTAAGGTGGGTCCCTCTATATCTACCAACACTCCTTTAAGGTGGGTCCCTCTATATCTACCAACACTCCTTTAAGGTGGGTCCCTCTATATCTACCCTCTATATCCACCAACACTCCTTTAAGGTGGGTCCCTCTATATCTACCCCTCTATATCTACCCTATATATCTACCAACACTCCTTTAAGGTGGGTCCCTCTATATCTACCAACACTCCTTTAGGTGGGTCCCTCTATATCTACCCTCTATATCTACAAACACTCCTTTAAGGTGGGCCCCTCTATATCTACCCTCTATATCTAACCTCTATATCTACCCTCTATATCTACCCTCTATATCCACCAACACTCCTTTAAGGTGGGTCCCTCTATATCTACCCTCTATATCTACCCTCTATATCTACCCTCTATATCTACAAACACTCCTTTAAGGTGGGTCCCTCTATATCTACCCTCTATATCCACCAACACTCCTTTAAGGTGGGTCCCTCTATATCTACCCTCTATATCTACCAACACTCCTTTAAGGTGGGTCCCTCTATATCTACCAACACTCCTTTAAGGTGGGTCCCTCTATATCTACCAACACTCCTTTAAGGTGGGTCCCTCTATATCTACCAACACTCCTTTAAGGTGGGTCCCTCTATATCTACCCTCTATATCTACCAACACTCCTTTAAGGTGGGTCTCTCTATATCTACAAACACTTCTTTAAGGTGGGTCCCTCTATATCTACCAACACTCCTTTAAGGTGGGTCCCTCTATATCTACCAACACTTCTTTAAGGTGGGTCCCTCTATATCTACCCTCTATATCTACCAACACTTCTTTAAGGTGGGTCCCTCTATATCTACCCTCTATATCTACCCTCTATATCTACCAACACTTCTTTAAGGTGGGTCCCTCTATATCTACCAACACTCCTTTAAGGTGGGTCCCTCTATATCTACCAACACTCCTTTAAGGTGGGTCCCTCTATATCTACCAACACTTCTTTAAGGTGGGTCTCTCTATATCTACCAACACTCCTTTAAGGTGGGTCCCTCTATATCTACCCTCTATATCTACCCTCTATATCTACCCTCTATATCTACCAACACTCCTTTAAGGTGGGTCCCTCTATACCTACCCTCTATATCCACCAACACTCCTTTAAGGTGGGTCCCTCTATATCTACCCTCTATATCTACCCTATATATCTACCAGCACTCCTTTAAGGTGGGTCCCTCTATATCTACCCTCTATATCTACCCTCTATATCTACCCTCTATATCTACCAACACTCCTTTAAGGTGGGTCCCTCTATATCTACCCTCTATATCTACCCTCTATATCCACCAACACTCCTTTAAGGTGGGACCCTCTATATCTACCCTCTATATCTACCCTCTATATCTACCAACACTCCTTTAAGGTGGGTCCCTCTATATCTACCAACACTCCTTTAAGGTGGGTCCCTCTATATCTACCCTCTATATCTACCAACACTCCTTTAAGGTGGCTCCCTCTATATCTACCAACACTCCTTTAAGGTGGGTCCCTCTATATCTACCAACACTTCTTTAAGGTGGGTCCCTCTATATCTACCCTCTATATCTACCAACACTTCTTTAAGGTGGGTCCCTCTATATCTACCCTCTATATCTCCCCTCTATATCTACCAACACTTCTTTAAGGTGGGTCCCTCTATATCTACCAACACTCCTTTAAGGTGGGTCCCTCTATATCTACCAACACTCCTTTAAGGTGGGTCCCTCTATATCTACCAACACTCCTTTAAGGTGGGTCCCTCTATATCTACCAACACTTCTTTAAGGTGGGTCCCTCTATATCTACCAACACTCCTTTAAGGTGGGTCCCTCTATATCTACCCTCTATATCTACCCTCTATATCTACCAACACTCCTTTAAGGTGGGTCCCTCTATACCTACCCTCTATATCCACCAACACTCCTTTAAGGTGGGTCCCTCTATATCTACCCTCTATATCTACCCTCTATATCTACCCTCTATATCTACCAGCACTCCTTTAAGGTGGGTCCCTCTATATCTACCCTCTATATCTACCCTCTATATCTACCAACACTCCTTTAAGGTGGGTCCCTCTATATCTACCCTCTATATCTACCCTCTATATCCACCAACACTCCTTTAAGGTGGGACCCTCTATATCTACCCTCTATATCTACCAACACTCCTTTAAGGTGGGTCCCTCTATATCTACCCTCTATATCCACCAACACTCCTTTAAGGTGGGACCCTCTATATCTACCAACACTCCTTTAAGGTGGGTCCCTCTATATCTACCCTCTATATCTACCCTCTATATCCACCAACACTCCTTTAAGGTGGGTCCCTATATATCTACCAACACTCCTTTAAGGTGGGACCCTCTATATCTACCCTCTATATCTACCAACACTCCTTAAGGTGGGTCCCTCTATATCTACCCTCTATATCTACCCTCTATATCTACCCTCTATATCTACCAACACTCCTTTAAGGTGGGTCCCTCTATATCTACCAACACCCCTTTAAGGTGGGTCCCTCTATATCTACAAACACTCCATTAAGTGTTGGTTATACTGTGGCCAGTTGTAGAAGTGACATAGGGATTTGGTTATACTGTGGCCAGTTGTAGTAGTGACATAGGGATTTGGTTATACTGTGGTCAGTTGTAGTAGTGACATAGGGATTAGGTTATACTGTGGTCAGTTGTAGTAGTGACATAGGGATTAGGTTATACTGTGGTCAGTTGTAGAGGTGACATAGGGATTTGGTTATACTGTGGTCAGTTGTAGAAGTGACATAGGGATTAGGTTATACTGTGGTCAGTTGTAGAGGTGACATAGGGATTTGGTTATACTGTGGTCAGTTGTAGAAGTGACATAGGGATTAGGTTATACTGTGGTCAGTTGTAGAGGTGACATAGGGATTAGGTTATACTGTGGTCAGTTGTAGTAGTGACATAGGGATTAGGTTATACTGTGGTCAGTTGTAGAAGTGACATAGGGATTAGGTTATACTGTGGTCAGTTGTAGAGGTGACATAGGGATTAGGTTATACTGTGGTCAGTTGTAGAGGTGACATAGGGATTAGGTTATACTGTGGCCAGTTGTAGTAGTGACATAGGGATTAGGTTATACTGTGGTCAGTTGTAGTAGTGACATAGGGATTAGGTTATACTGTGGCCAGTTGTAGTAGTGACATAGGGATTTGGTTCTCCTTTGTTTTTACAATGTAGAGATGTGATAAGCAGAAACGTAGAAGTTGTAAAAAAAAAAAGGAATGTTATTTTGTTGGGAATCACATCTCCCTCCCTCTCTCTCTTTCTCCCTCTCCCCAGACGGCAGACGTGGGGATGACAGAGACATCTGGGGACAACAGTCTTCGTTTCGAGGTGTGGTTCAGACGCAGGAGCAGTAAGAACCAGACGTATGTCCTGCAGGCCTCCAACGCAGACATCAAACACGCCTGGACCTCCAACATCGCACGTATCCTCTGGCAGCAGGCTACCCGGAATAAAGGTAGAGATGAGGGAGGGAGGGAGGGAGGGAGGGAGGGAGGGAGGGAGGGAGGGAGGGAGGGAGGGAGAGAGGGAGGGAGGGAGAGAGGGAGGGAGGGAGAGAGGGAGGGAGGGAGAGAGGGAGGGAGGGAGGGAGGGAGGGAGGGAGGGAGGGAGGGAGGGAGGGAGAGACAGAGAGGGAGGGAGGGAGGGGGAGGGAGAGACAGGGAGGGAGGGAGGGGGAGGGAGAGACAGAGAGGGAGAGAGAGAGAGGGAGGGAGGGAGGGAGAGACAGAGAGAGGGAGAGACAGAGAGAGGGAGAGAGAGAGAGGGAGGGAGGGAGGGGAGAGACAGAGAGAGGGAGAGACAGAGAGAGGGAGAGAGAGAGAGGGAGGGAGGGAGGGAGAGACAGAGAGAGGGAGAGACAGAGAGAGGGAGAGAGAGAGACAGAGAGAAGGAGAGAGAGGGAACATAACAGTTGATACAAGTGTTATCTGGGTCTGTTTGGGTGGGCCCAGTGTGGTTAATTCATCTCTGTGTTGTGTTCAGAGATCCGTAATCAGGAGATGGTTTCCATGGGAGTGGGTAACAAGCCGTTCCTGGACATTAAACCCAGTGATGCTGCCATCAACGACAGGGCTATAGACTACATCATGAAGGGACGAGGTAACCACTAAACCACTGTCTATTACACTGATCAATAACCACTAAACCACTGTCTAGTACACTGATCAATAACCACTAAACCACTGTCTAGTACACTGATCAATAACCACTAAACCACTGTCTATTACACTGATCAATAACCACTAAACTAAACCGCTGTCTATTACAATGATCAATAACCACTAAACCACTGTCTATTACACTGATCAATAACCACTAAACTAAACCACTGTCTATTACACTGATCAATAACCATTAAACCACTGTCTAGTACACTAATCAATAACCACTAAACCACTGTCTATTACACTGATCAATAACCACTAAACCACTGTCTATTACACTGATCAATAACCACTAAACTAAACCACTGTCTATTACACTGATCAATAACCATTAAACCACTGTCTAGTACACTGATCAATAACCACTAAACCACTGTCTATTACACTGATCAATAACCAATAAACCGCCGTCTAGTACACTGATCAATAACCACTAAACTAAACCACTGTCTATTACACTGATCAATAACCACTAAACCACTGTCTAGTACACTGATCAATAACCACTAAACCACTGTCTAGTACACTGATCAATAACCACTAAACCACTGTCTATTACACTGATCAATAACCATTAAACTAAACCACTGTCTAGTACACTGATCAATAACCACTAAACCACTGTCTAGTACACTGATCAATAACCACTAAACCACTGTCTATTACACTGATCAATAACCATTAAACTAAACCACTGTCTAGTACACTGATCAATAACCACTGTGTAGTACACTGATCAATAACCACTAAACCACTGTCTAGTACACTGATCAATAACCACTAAACCACTGTCTATTACACTGATCAATAACCACTAAACCACTGTCTAGTACACTGATCAATAACCACTAAACCACTGTCTATTACACTGATCAATAACCACTAAACCACTGTCTAGTACACTGATCAATAACCACTAAACCACTGTCTATTACACTGATCAATAACCACTAAACCACTGTCTATTACACTGATCAATAACCACTAAACCACTGTCTATTACACTGATCAATAACCACTAAAGCAAAGCGGTCCCTGAATATATGACTGACCCGTCCTGTCCTCTCCTGTCCCCCAGGTGCCAGAACTCGAGCCTCCATTGCCGTGTCCCTGTTCGACCACTCCAACCCTTTCAAGCGTACAGCGTCGAGTAACGGGGGGTCTGGCGGTGGGGCCCCTGCTGCGTCTGGCTCCTGCACTCTCCTGGGGCCCCTCAACCTGCACATGTACAGCAGCCACAGCCAGGCCCTGCTGCCCGGGGGAGAGAGGCCCTTCATCAACCCGTGTATGGAGGAAGACGAGTTGGAGCACGAGACCAGCAGCCAGCCATCCATGAGTACAATACTGTATAGATCATCCCTCCATACTGTATAGATCATCCCTCCATACTGTATAGATCATCCCTCCATACTGTATAGATCATCCCTCCATGACTACATACTGTATAGATCATCCCTCCATACTGTATAGATCATCCCTCCATGACTACATACTGTATAGATCATCCCTCCATGAGTACATACTGTATAGATCATCCCTCCATACTGTATAGATCATCCCTCCATACTGTATAGATCATCCCTCCATACTGTATAGATCATCCCTCCATGACTACATACTGTATAGATCATCCCTCCATACTGTATAGATCATCCCTCCATGACTACATACTGTATAGATCATGCCTCCATCCCTCCATACTGTATAGATCATGCCTCCATCCCTCCATACTGTATAGATCATCCCTCCATGACTACATACTGTATAGATCATCCCTCCATACTGTATAGATCATCCCTCCATGACTACATACTGTATAGATCATCCCTCCATACTGTATAGATCATCCCTCCATGACTACATACTGTATAGATCATCCCTCCATGAGTACATACTGTATAGATCATCCCTCCATGACTACATACTGTATAGATCATCCCTCCATGACTACATACTGTATAGATCATCCCTCCATGACTCCATACTGTATAGATCATCCCTCCATGAGTACATACTGTATAGATCATCCCTCCATGACTACATACTGTATAGATCATCCCTCCATACTGTATAGATCATCCCTCATGACTATATACTATATAGATCATCCCTCCATGACTCCATACTGTATAGATCATCCCTCCATGACTCCATACTGTATAGATCATCCCTCCATGAGTACATACTGTATAGATCATCCCTCATGACTACATACTGTATAGATCATTCCTCCATGACTACATACTGTATAGATCATCCCTCCATACTGTATAGATCATCACTCCATACTGTATAGATCATCCCTCCATACTGTATAGATCATCCCTCCATGTGTACATACTGCATAGATCATCCCTCCATGACTACATACTGTATAGATAATCCCTCCATACTGTATAGATCATCATCCTCCATGACGACATACTGTATAGATTATCCCTCCATGACTACATACTGCATAGATCATCCCTCCATGACTACATACTGTATAGATCATCCCTCCATGCCTACATACTGTATAGATCATCCCTCCACGAGTACATACGGTATAGATCATCCCTCCATACTGTATAGATCATCCCTCCATGACTACATACTGTATAGATCATCCCTCCATACTGTATAGATCATCCCTCCATGACTACATACTGTATAGATCATCCCTCCATACTGTATAGATCATCCCTCCATGAGTACATACTGTATAGATCATCCCTCCATGACTACATACTGTATAGATCATCCCTCCATGACTACATACTGTATAGATCATCCCTCCATGACTACATACTGTATAGATCATCCCTCCATCCCTCCATACTGTATAGATCATCCCTCATGACTATATACTATATAGATCATCCCTCCATGACTCCATACTGTATAGATCATCCCTCCATGAGTACATACTGTATAGATCATCCCTCATGACTACATACTGTATAGATCATTCCTCCATGACTACATACTGTATAGATCATCCCTCCATACTGTATAGATCATCCCTCCATACTGTATAGATCATCCCTCCATGTGTACATACTGTATAGATCATCCCTCCATGACTACATACTGTATAGATAATCCCTCCATACTGTATAGATCATCCCTCCATGACTACATACTGTATAGATCATCATCCTCCATGACGACATACTGTATAGATTATCCCTCCATGACTACATACTGCATAGATCATCCCTCCATGACTACATACTGTATAGATCATCCCTCCATGCCTACATACTGTATAGATCATCCCTCCACGAGTACATACTGTATAGATCATCCCTCCATACTGTATAGATCATCCCTCTATGACTACATACTGTATAGATCATCCCTCCATACTGTATAGATCATCCCTCCATGACTACATACTGTATAGATCATCCCTCCATGACTACATACTGTATAGATCATCCCTCCATGACTACATATTGTATAGATCATCCCTCCATACTGTATAGATCATCCCTCCATGACTACATACTGTATAGATCATCCCTCCATGACTACATACTGTATAGATCATCCCTCCATGAGTACATACTGTATAGATCATCCCTCCATCCCTCCATACTGTATAGATCATCCCTCCATGACTACATACTGTATAGATCATCCCTCCATGAGTACATACTGTATAGATCATCCCCCCATGACTACATACTGTATAGATCATCCCTCCATACTGTATAGATCATCCCTCCAAGACTACATACTGTATAGATCATCATCCTCCATGACGACATACTGTATAGATTATCCCTCCATGACTACATACTGCATAGATCATCCCTCCATGACTACATACTGTATAGATCATCCCTCCATGCCTACATACTGTATAGATCATCCCTCCATGAGTACATACAGTATAGATCATCCCTCCATACTGTATAGATCATCCCTCCATACTGTATAGATCATCCCTCCATACTGTATAGATCATCCCTCCATACTGTATAGATCATCCCTCCATGACTACATACTGTATAGATCATCCCTCCATGAGTACATACTGTATAGATCATCCCTCCATGACTACATACTGTATAGATCATCCCTGCATGAATACATACTGTATAGATCATCCCTCCATGAGTACATACTGTATAGATCATCCCCCCATGACTACATACTGTATAGATCATCCCTCCATGAGTACATACTGTATAGATCATCCCTCCAAGACTACATTTTATTTTTTTTTATTTCACCTTTATTTAACCAGGTAGGCTAGTTGAGAACAAGTTCTCATTTGCAACTGCGACCCTGGCCAAGATAAAGCATAGCAGTGTGAGCATACAACAAAGAGTTACACATGGAGTAAACAATTAACAAGTCAATCACACAGTAGAAACGAAGGGGGGGTCTAATATACAATGTGTGCAAAAGGCATGAGGAGGTAGGCAAATAATTACAATTTTGCAGATTAACACTGGAGTGATAAAAGATCAGATGGTCATGTACAGGTAGAGATATTGGTGTGCAGAAGAGCAGAAAAGTAAATAAATAAAAACAGTACGGGGATGAGGTAGGTGAAAAGGGTGGGCTATTTACCAATAGACTATGTACAGCTGCAGCGATCGGTTAGCTGCTCAGATAGCTGATGTTTGAAGTTGGTGAGGGAGATAAAGTCTCCAACTTCAGCGATTTTTGCAATTCGTTCCAGTCACAGGCAGCAGAGTACTGGAACGAAAGGCGGCCAAATGAGGTGTTGGCTTTAGGGATGATCAGTGAGATACACCTGCTGGAGCGCGTGCTACGGATGGGTGTTGCCATCGTGACCAGTGAGCTGAGATAAGGCGGAGCTTTACCTAGCATAGATTTGTAGATGACCTGGAGCCAGTGGGTCTGGCGACGAATATGTAGCGAGGGCCAGCCGACTAGAGCATACAAGTCGCAGTGGTGGGTAGTATAAGGTGCTTTAGTGACAAAACGGATGGCACTGTGATAGACTGCATCCAGTTTGCTGAGTAGAGTGTTGGAAGCCATTTTGTAGATGACATCGCCGAAGTCAAGGATCGGTAGGATAGTCAGTTTTACTAGGGTAAGCTTGGCGGCTTGAGTGAAGGAGGCTTTGTTGCGGAATAGAAAGCCGACTCTTGATTTGATTTTCGATTGGAGATGTTTGATATGAGTCTGGAAGGAGAGTTTGCAGTCTAGCCAGACACCTAGGTACTTATAGACGTCCACATATTCTAGGTCGGAACCATCCAGGGTGGTGATGCTAGTCGGGCATGCAGGTGCAGGCAGCGACCGGTTGAAAAGCATGCATTTGGTTTTACTAGCGTTTAAGAGCAGTTGGAGGCCACGGAAGGAGTGTTGTATGGCATTAAAGCTTGTTTGGAGGTTAGATAGCACAGTGTCCAAAGACGGGCCGAAAGTATATAGAATGGTGTCGTCTGCGTAGAGGTGGATCAGGGAATCGCCCGCAGCAAGAGCAACATCATTGATATACACAGAGAAAAGAGTCGGCCCGAGAATTGAACCCTGTGGCACCCCCATAGAGACTGCCAGAGGACCGGACAGCATGCCCTCCGATTTGACACACTGAACTCTGTCTGCAAAGTAATTGGTGAACCAGGCAAGGCAGTCATCCGAAAAACCGAGGCTACTGAGTCTGCCGATAAGAATATGGTGATTGACAGAGTCGAAAGCCTTGGCAAGGTCGATGAAGACGGCTGCACAGTACTGTCTTTTATCGATGGCGGTTATGATGTCGTTTAGTACCTTGAGTGTGGCTGAGGTGCACCCATGACCGGCTCGGAAACCAGATTGCACAGCGGAGAAGGTACGGTGGGATTCGAGATGGTCAGTGACCTGTTTGTTGACTTGGCTTTCGAAGACCTTAGATAGGCAGGGCAGGATGGATATAGGTCTGTAACAGTTTGGGTCCAGGGTGTCTCCCCCTTTGAAGAGGGGGATGACTGCGGCAGCTTTCCAATCCTTGGGGATCTCAGACGAGATGAAAGAGAGGTTGAACAGGCTGGTAATAGGGGTTGCGACAATGGTGGCAGATAGTTTCAGAAATAGAGGGTCCAGATTGTCAAGCCCAGCTGATTTGTACGGGTCCAGGTTTTGCAGCTCTTTCAGAACATCTGCTATCTGGATTTGGGTAAAGGAGAACCTGGAGAGGCTTGGGCGAGGAGCTGCGGGGGGGGCGGAGCTGTTGGCCGAGGTTGAAGTAGCCAGGCGGAAGGCATGGCCAGCCGTTGAGAAATGCTTATTGAAGTTTTCGATAATCATGGATTTATCAGTGGTGACCGTGTTACCTAGCCTCAGTGCAGTGGGCAGCTGGGAGGAGGTGCTCTTGTTCTCCATGGACTTCACAGTGTCCCAGAACTTTTTGGAGTTGGAGCTACAGGATGCAAACTTCTGCCTGAAGAAGCTGGCCTTAGCTTTCCTGACTGACTGCGTGTATTGGTTCCGGACTTCCCTGAACAGTTGCATATCACGGGGACTATTCGATGCTATTGCAGTCCGCCACAGGATGTTTTTGTGCTGGTCGAGGGCAGTCAGGTCTGGGGTGAACCAAGGGCTGTATCTGTTCTTAGTTCTGCATTTTTTGAACGGAGCATGCTTATCTAAAATGGTGAGGAAGTTACTTTTAAAGAATGACCAGGCATCCTCAACTGACGGGATGAGGTCAATGTCCTTCCAGGATACCCGGGCCAGGTCGATTAGAAAGGCCTGCTCACAGAAGTGTTTTAGGGAGCGTTTGACAGTGATGAGGGGTGGTCGTTTGACTGCGGCTCCGTAGCGGATACAGGCAATGAGGCAGTGATCGCTGAGATCCTGGTTGAAGACAGCGGAGGTGTATTTGGAGGGCCAGTTGGTCAGGATGACGTCTATGAGGGTGCCCTTGTTTACAGAGTTAGGGTTGTACCTGGTGGGTTCCTTGATGATTTGTGTGAGATTGAGGGCATCTAGCTTAGATTGTAGGACTGGCGGGGTGTTAAGCATATCCCAGTTTAGGGTCACCTAACAGAACAAACTCTGAAGCTAGATGGGGGGCGATCAATTCACAAATGGTGTCCAGGCACAGCTGGGAGCTGAGGGGGGTCGGTAGCAGGCGGCAACCGTGAGAGACTTATTTCTGGAGAGAGTAATTTTCAAAATTAGTAGTTCGAACTGTTTGGGTATGGACTGGAAAGTATGACATTACTTTGCAGGCCATCTCTGCAGTAAACTGCAACTCCTCCCCCTTTGGCAGTTCTATCTTGACGAAGATGTTATAGTTGGGTATGGAAATCTCTGAATTTTTGGTGGCCTTCCTGAGCCAGGATTCAGACACAGCAAGGACATCAGGGTTAGCAGGAGTGTGCTAAAGCAGTGAGTAAGACAAACTTAGGAGGAGGCTTCTGATGTTGACATGCATGCAACCAAGGCTTTTTCGACAACAGAAGTCAACAAATGAGGGTGCCTGGGGACATGCAGGGGCCTGGGTTTACTCCACATCACCGCGGAACAGAGAAGGAGTAGTATGAGGGTGCGGCTGAAAGGCTATCAAAACTGGTCGCCTAGAGCGTTGGGGACAGAGAATAAGAGGAGCAGGTTTCTGGCATGGTAGAATATATCCAGGGCATAATGCGCAGACAGGGGTATGGTGGGGTGCGGGGTACAGCGGAGGTAAGCCCAGGCACTGGGTGATGATGAGAGAGGTTTGTATCTCTGGACATGCTGGTATAATGGGTGAGGTCACCGCATGTGTGGGAGGTGGGACAAAGGAGTTATCAGGGGTATGAAGAGTGGAACTAGGGGCTCCATTGTGAACTAAAACATGATAACTACCTGAACAACAGTATACAAGGCATATTGACATTTGAGAGAGACATACAGCGAGGGCATACAGTAATCACAGGTGTTGAATTGGGAAAAGGCTAGCTAAAACAGTAGGTGAGACAACAGCTAATCAGCTAGCACAACAACAGCAGTAAATGGCGTAGACTAGCAACGGGGCCAACAGATAAACAAACAAGCAGAAGGAGTACCGTGACATTTATGGACAGTCCAGCGTGCATCAGCTATGTAGCCAAGAGATCAGTTGTCCAGGGGGCAGCGGTGGATGGGGAAGGGAAGCTGGAACTGGCGAGTGGTATCCAGGTTAAAAAAAACGAACAATGACTAAGTAGCTTGTAGCTAGTTAGCTGGTTAGCTTCTGGAGGTTCTTGAGTGTGTTCTAAAAATAAATAAAAATAATAGCGATTCCGTATCACATTGGGTGAGGCAGGTTTCCGGAAGGTATAAACAAATTAAAAGTCAAAAGAGATAGAAAGTAAATATGGGTCCGGTGGGCGTTTGGGACGCGGCGATTCAGGCGGTTTAGCAGGCCTGTGCTAACAAGCTAACAGTTTGTAGGCCGGGCTAGACAAGGTAGCAGTTAGCGGACCGGAGCTGGACAAGCTAGCAGTTAGCAGGCCGAATTAGCAAGCAGGGAGATAGCGAGGGCTAGAGAGTTAGCCTTTGGGGGACGTCGCGATGGGGTGAGTCTGTTTATTCCTCTTCATGCGGTGACATCGATAGACCGGTCGTGGGCCCGGGTATTGTAGCTCAGGAGTATGCTACGGTGGTAGCGCAGGCCGGGCTAGCTTCAAGCTAAGTGGGTGGAAACGCTAGCCAGGGGTAATCATCCAGGGTTGCGGTTTAGCTAGATAGCTAGTTGTGAAGATCCAGCGTATTTGGAAGCTTAGGTTTAGCAAAATGTTTTTAAAGGATAGCTATGTAAAAAACGAAAAATATGTAAAAAAACGAAAAATAACAAAATATAAACAAAATATACAGGGACACGACACGACAGGACGACTTACTGCTACGTCATCTATTATATTATGACAGACCAGCTAGATCTACTGTCTCTATTATATTATGACAGACCAGCTAGATCTACTGTCTCTATTATATTATGACAGACCAGCTAGATCTACTGTCTCTATTATATTATGACAGACCAGCTAGATCTACTGTCTCTATTATATTATGACAGACCAGCTAGATCTACTGTCTCTATTATATTATGACAGACCAGCTAGATCTACTGTCTCTATTATATTATGACAGACCAGCTAGATCTACTGTCTCTATTATATTATGACAGACCAGCTAGATCTACTGTCTCTATTATATTATGACAGACCAGCTAGATCTACTGTCTCTATTATATTATGACAGACCAGCTAGATCTACTGTCTCTATTATATTATGACAGACCAGCTAGATCTACTGTCTCTATTATATTATGACAGACCAGCTAGATCTACTGTCTCTATTATATTATGACAGACCAGCTAGATCTACTGTCTCTATTATATTATGACAGACCAGCTAGATCTACTGTCTCTATTATATTATGACAGACCAGCTAGATCTACTGTCTCTATTATATTATGACAGACCAGCTAGATCTACTGTCTCTATTATATTATGACAGACCAGCTAGATCTACTGTCTCTATTATATTATGACAGACCAGCTAGATCTACTGTCTCTATTATATTATGACAGACCAGCTAGATCTACTGTCTCTATTATATTATGACAGACCAGCTAGATCTACTGTCTCTATTATATTATGACAGACCAGCTAGATCTACTGTCTCTATTATATTATGACAGACCAGCTAGATCTACTGTCTCTATTATATTATGACAGACCAGCTAGATCTACTGTCTCTATTATATTATGACAGACCAGCTAGATCTACTGTCTCTATTATATTATGACAGACCAGCTAGATCTACTGTCTCTATTATATTATGACAGACCAGCTAGATCTACTGTCTCTATTATATTATGACAGACCAGCTAGATCTACTGTCTCTATTATATTATGACAGACCAGCTAGATCTACTGTCTCTATTATATTATGACAGACCAGCTAGATCTACTGTCTCTATTATATTATGACAGACCAGCTAGATCTACTGTCTCTATTATATTATGACAGACCAGCTAGATCTACTGTCTCTATTATATTATGACAGACCAGCTAGATCTACTGTCTCTATTATATTATGACAGACCAGCTAGATCTACTGTCTCTATTATATTATGACAGACCAGCTAGATCTACTGTCTCTATTATATTATGACAGACCAGCTAGATCTACTGTCTCTATTATATTATGACAGACCAGCTAGATCTACTGTCTCTATTATATTATGACAGACCAGCTAGATCTACTGTCTCTATTATATTATGACAGACCAGCTAGATCTACTGTCTCTATTATATTATGACAGACCAGCTAGATCTACTGTCTCTATTATATTATGACAGACCAGCTAGATCTACTGTCTCTATTATATTATGACAGACCAGCTAGATCTACTGTCTCTATTATATTATGACAGACCAGCTAGATCTACTGTCTCTATTATATTATGACAGACCAGCTAGATCTACTGTCTCTATTATATTATGACAGACCAGCTAGATCTACTGTCTCTATTATATTATGACAGACCAGCTAGATCTACTGTCTCTATTATATTATGACAGACCAGCTAGATCTACTGTCTCTATTATATTATGACAGACCAGCTAGATCTACTGTCTCTATTATATTATGACAGACCAGCTAGATCTACTGTCTCTATTATATTATGACAGACCAGCTAGATCTACTGTCTCTATTATATTATGACAGACCAGCTAGATCTACTGTCTCTATTATATTATGACAGACCAGCTAGATCTACTGTCTCTATTATATTATGACAGACCAGCTAGATCTACTGTCTCTATTATATTATGACAGACCAGCTAGATCTACTGTCTCTATTATATTATGACAGACCAGCTAGATCTACTGTCTCTATTATATTATGACAGACCAGCTAGATCTACTGTCTCTATTATATTATGACAGACCAGCTAGATCTACTGTCTCTATTATATTATGACAGACCAGCTAGATCTACTGTCTCTATTATATTATGACAGACCAGCTAGATCTACTGTCTCTATTATATTATGACAGACCAGCTAGATCTACTGTCTCTATTATATTATGACAGACCAGCTAGATCTACTGTCTCTATTATATTATGACAGACCAGCTAGATCTACTGTCTCTATTATATTATGACAGACCAGCTAGATCTACTGTCTCTATTATATTATGACAGACCAGCTAGATCTACTGTCTCTATTATATTATGACAGACCAGCTAGATCTACTGTCTCTATTATATTATGACAGACCAGCTAGATCTACTGTCTCTATTATATTATGACAGACCAGCTAGATCTACTGTCTCTATTATATTATGACAGACCAGCTAGATCTACTGTCTCTATTATATTATGACAGACCAGCTAGATCTACTGTCTCTATTATATTATGACAGACCAGCTAGATCTACTGTCTCTATTATATTATGACAGACCAGCTAGATCTACTGTCTCTATTATATTATGACAGACCAGCTAGATCTACTGTCTCTATTATATTATGACAGACCAGCTAGATCTACTGTCTCTATTATATTATGACAGACCAGCTAGATCTACTGTCTCTATTATATTATGACAGACCAGCTAGATCTACTGTCTCTATTATATTATGACAGACCAGCTAGATCTACTGTCTCTATTATATTATGACAGACCAGCTAGATCTACTGTCTCTATTATATTATGACAGACCAGCTAGATCTACTGTCTCTATTATATTATGACAGACCAGCTAGATCTACTGTCTCTATTATATTATGACAGACCAGCTAGATCTACTGTCTCTATTATATTATGACAGACCAGCTAGATCTACTGTCTCTATTATATTATGACAGACCAGCTAGATCTACTGTCTCTATTATATTATGACAGACCAGCTAGATCTACTGTCTCTATTATATTATGACAGACCAGCTAGATCTACTGTCTCTATTATATTATGACAGACCAGCTAGATCTACTGTCTCTATTATATTATGACAGACCAGCTAGATCTACTGTCTCTATTATATTATGACAGACCAGCTAGATCTACTGTCTCTATTATATTATGACAGACCAGCTAGATCTACTGTCTCTATTATATTATGACAGACCAGCTAGATCTACTGTCTCTATTATATTATGACAGACCAGCTAGATCTACTGTCTCTATTATATTATGACAGACCAGCTAGATCTACTGTCTCTATTATATTATGACAGACCAGCTAGATCTACTGTCTCTATTATATTATGACAGACCAGCTAGATCTACTGTCTCTATTATATTATGACAGACCAGCTAGATCTACTGTCTCTATTATATTATGACAGACCAGCTAGATCTACTGTCTCTATTATATTATGACAGACCAGCTAGATCTACTGTCTCTATTATATTATGACAGACCAGCTAGATCTACTGTCTCTATTATATTATGACAGACCAGCTAGATCTACTGTCTCTATTATATTATGACAGACCAGCTAGATCTACTGTCTCTATTATATTATGACAGACCAGCTAGATCTACTGTCTCTATTATATTATGACAGACCAGCTAGATCTACTGTCTCTATTATATTATGACAGACCAGCTAGATCTACTGTCTCTATTATATTATGACAGACCAGCTAGATCTACTGTCTCTATTATATTATGACAGACCAGCTAGATCTACTGTCTCTATTATATTATGACAGACCAGCTAGATCTACTGTCTCTATTATATTATGACAGACCAGCTAGATCTACTGTCTCTATTATATTATGACAGACCAGCTAGATCTACTGTCTCTATTATATTATGACAGACCAGCTAGATCTACTGTCTCTATTATATTATGACAGACCAGCTAGATCTACTGTCTCTATTATATTATGACAGACCAGCTAGATCTACTGTCTCTATTATATTATGACAGACCAGCTAGATCTACTGTCTCTATTATATTATGACAGACCAGCTAGATCTACTGTCTCTATTATATTATGACAGACCAGCTAGATCTACTGTCTCTATTATATTATGACAGACCAGCTAGATCTACTGTCTCTATTATATTATGACAGACCAGCTAGATCTACTGTCTCTATTATATTATGACAGACCAGCTAGATCTACTGTCTCTATTATATTATGACAGACCAGCTAGATCTACTGTCTCTATTATATTATGACAGACCAGCTAGATCTACTGTCTCTATTATATTATGACAGACCAGCTAGATCTACTGTCTCTATTATATTATGACAGACCAGCTAGATCTACTGTCTCTATTATATTATGACAGACCAGCTAGATCTACTGTCTCTATTATATTATGACAGACCAGCTAGATCTACTGTCTCTATTATATTATGACAGACCAGCTAGATCTACTGTCTCTATTATATTATGACAGACCAGCTAGATCTACTGTCTCTATTATATTATGACAGACCAGCTAGATCTACTGTCTCTATTATATTATGACAGACCAGCTAGATCTACTGTCTCTATTATATTATGACAGACCAGCTAGATCTACTGTCTCTATTATATTATGACAGACCAGCTAGATCTACTGTCTCTATTATATTATGACAGACCAGCTAGATCTACTGTCTCTATTATATTATGACAGACCAGCTAGATCTACTGTCTCTATTATATTATGACAGACCAGCTAGATCTACTGTCTCTATTATATTATGACAGACCAGCTAGATCTACTGTCTCTATTATATTATGACAGACCAGCTAGATCTACTGTCTCTATTATATTATGACAGACCAGCTAGATCTACTGTCTCTATTATATTATGACAGACCAGCTAGATCTACTGTCTCTATTATATTATGACAGACCAGCTAGATCTACTGTCTCTATTATATTATGACAGACCAGCTAGATCTACTGTCTCTATTATATTATGACAGACCAGCTAGATCTACTGTCTCTATTATATTATGACAGACCAGCTAGATCTACTGTCTCTATTATATTATGACAGACCAGCTAGATCTACTGTCTCTATTATATTATGACAGACCAGCTAGATCTACTGTCTCTATTATATTATGACAGACCAGCTAGATCTACTGTCTCTATTATATTATGACAGACCAGCTAGATCTACTGTCTCTATTATATTATGACAGACCAGCTAGATCTACTGTCTCTATTATATTATGACAGACCAGCTAGATCTACTGTCTCTATTATATTATGACAGACCAGCTAGATCTACTGTCTCTATTATATTATGACAGACCAGCTAGATCTACTGTCTCTATTATATTATGACAGACCAGCTAGATCTACTGTCTCTATTATATTATGACAGACCAGCTAGATCTACTGTCTCTATTATATTATGACAGACCAGCTAGATCTACTGTCTCTATTATATTATGACAGACCAGCTAGATCTACTGTCTCTATTATATTATGACAGACCAGCTAGATCTACTGTCTCTATTATATTATGACAGACCAGCTAGATCTACTGTCTCTATTATATTATGACAGACCAGCTAGATCTACTGTCTCTATTATATTATGACAGACCAGCTAGATCTACTGTCTCTATTATATTATGACAGACCAGCTAGATCTACTGTCTCTATTATATTATGACAGACCAGCTAGATCTACTGTCTCTATTATATTATGACAGACCAGCTAGATCTACTGTCTCTATTATATTATGACAGACCAGCTAGATCTACTGTCTCTATTATATTATGACAGACCAGCTAGATCTACTGTCTCTATTATATTATGACAGACCAGCTAGATCTACTGTCTCTATTATATTATGACAGACCAGCTAGATCTACTGTCTCTATTATATTATGACAGACCAGCTAGATCTACTGTCTCTATTATATTATGACAGACCAGCTAGATCTACTGTCTCTATTATATTATGACAGACCAGCTAGATCTACTGTCTCTATTATATTATGACAGACCAGCTAGATCTACTGTCTCTATTATATTATGACAGACCAGCTAGATCTACTGTCTCTATTATATTATGACAGACCAGCTAGATCTACTGTCTCTATTATATTATGACAGACCAGCTAGATCTACTGTCTCTATTATATTATGACAGACCAGCTAGATCTACTGTCTCTATTATATTATGACAGACCAGCTAGATCTACTGTCTCTATTATATTATGACAGACCAGCTAGATCTACTGTCTCTATTATATTATGACAGACCAGCTAGATCTACTGTCTCTATTATATTATGACAGACCAGCTAGATCTACTGTCTCTATTATATTATGACAGACCAGCTAGATCTACTGTCTCTATTATATTATGACAGACCAGCTAGATCTACTGTCTCTATTATATTATGACAGACCAGCTAGATCTACTGTCTCTATTATATTATGACAGACCAGCTAGATCTACTGTCTCTATTATATTATGACAGACCAGCTAGATCTACTGTCTCTATTATATTATGACAGACCAGCTAGATCTACTGTCTCTATTATATTATGACAGACCAGCTAGATCTACTGTCTCTATTATATTATGACAGACCAGCTAGATCTACTGTCTCTATTATATTATGACAGACCAGCTAGATCTACTGTCTCTATTATATTATGACAGACCAGCTAGATCTACTGTCTCTATTATATTATGACAGACCAGCTAGATCTACTGTCTCTATTATATTATGACAGACCAGCTAGATCTACTGTCTCTATTATATTATGACAGACCAGCTAGATCTACTGTCTCTATTATATTATGACAGACCAGCTAGATCTACTGTCTCTATTATATTATGACAGACCAGCTAGATCTACTGTCTCTATTATATTATGACAGACCAGCTAGATCTACTGTCTCTATTATATTATGACAGACCAGCTAGATCTACTGTCTCTATTATATTATGACAGACCAGCTAGATCTACTGTCTCTATTATATTATGACAGACCAGCTAGATCTACTGTCTCTATTATATTATGACAGACCAGCTAGATCTACTGTCTCTATTATATTATGACAGACCAGCTAGATCTACTGTCTCTATTATATTATGACAGACCAGCTAGATCTACTGTCTCTATTATATTATGACAGACCAGCTAGATCTACTGTCTCTATTATATTATGACAGACCAGCTAGATCTACTGTCTCTATTATATTATGACAGACCAGCTAGATCTACTGTCTCTATTATATTATGACAGACCAGCTAGATCTACTGTCTCTATTATATTATGACAGACCAGCTAGATCTACTGTCTCTATTATATTATGACAGACCAGCTAGATCTACTGTCTCTATTATATTATGACAGACCAGCTAGATCTACTGTCTCTATTATATTATGACAGACCAGCTAGATCTACTGTCTCTATTATATTATGACAGACCAGCTAGATCTACTGTCTCTATTATATTATGACAGACCAGCTAGATCTACTGTCTCTATTATATTATGACAGACCAGCTAGATCTACTGTCTCTATTATATTATGACAGACCAGCTAGATCTACTGTCTCTATTATATTATGACAGACCAGCTAGATCTACTGTCTCTATTATATTATGACAGACCAGCTAGATCTACTGTCTCTATTATATTATGACAGACCAGCTAGATCTACTGTCTCTATTATATTATGACAGACCAGCTAGATCTACTGTCTCTATTATATTATGACAGACCAGCTAGATCTACTGTCTCTATTATATTATGACAGACCAGCTAGATCTACTGTCTCTATTATATTATGACAGACCAGCTAGATCTACTGTCTCTATTATATTATGACAGACCAGCTAGATCTACTGTCTCTATTATATTATGACAGACCAGCTAGATCTACTGTCTCTATTATATTATGACAGACCAGCTAGATCTACTGTCTCTATTATATTATGACAGACCAGCTAGATCTACTGTCTCTATTATATTATGACAGACCAGCTAGATCTACTGTCTCTATTATATTATGACAGACCAGCTAGATCTACTGTCTCTATTATATTATGACAGACCAGCTAGATCTACTGTCTCTATTATATTATGACAGACCAGCTAGATCTACTGTCTCTATTATATTATGACAGACCAGCTAGATCTACTGTCTCTATTATATTATGACAGACCAGCTAGATCTACTGTCTCTATTATATTATGACAGACCAGCTAGATCTACTGTCTCTATTATATTATGACAGACCAGCTAGATCTACTGTCTCTATTATATTATGACAGACCAGCTAGATCTACTGTCTCTATTATATTATGACAGACCAGCTAGATCTACTGTCTCTATTATATTATGACAGACCAGCTAGATCTACTGTCTCTATTATATTATGACAGACCAGCTAGATCTACTGTCTCTATTATATTATGACAGACCAGCTAGATCTACTGTCTCTATTATATTATGACAGACCAGCTAGATCTACTGTCTCTATTATATTATGACAGACCAGCTAGATCTACTGTCTCTATTATATTATGACAGACCAGCTAGATCTACTGTCTCTATTATATTATGACAGACCAGCTAGATCTACTGTCTCTATTATATTATGACAGACCAGCTAGATCTACTGTCTCTATTATATTATGACAGACCAGCTAGATCTACTGTCTCTATTATATTATGACAGACCAGCTAGATCTACTGTCTCTATTATATTATGACAGACCAGCTAGATCTACTGTCTCTATTATATTATGACAGACCAGCTAGATCTACTGTCTCTATTATATTATGACAGACCAGCTAGATCTACTGTCTCTATTATATTATGACAGACCAGCTAGATCTACTGTCTCTATTATATTATGACAGACCAGCTAGATCTACTGTCTCTATTATATTATGACAGACCAGCTAGATCTACTGTCTCTATTATATTATGACAGACCAGCTAGATCTACTGTCTCTATTATATTATGACAGACCAGCTAGATCTACTGTCTCTATTATATTATGACAGACCAGCTAGATCTACTGTCTCTATTATATTATGACAGACCAGCTAGATCTACTGTCTCTATTATATTATGACAGACCAGCTAGATCTACTGTCTCTATTATATTATGACAGACCAGCTAGATCTACTGTCTCTATTATATTATGACAGACCAGCTAGATCTACTGTCTCTATTATATTATGACAGACCAGCTAGATCTACTGTCTCTATTATATTATGACAGACCAGCTAGATCTACTGTCTCTATTATATTATGACAGACCAGCTAGATCTACTGTCTCTATTATATTATGACAGACCAGCTAGATCTACTGTCTCTATTATATTATGACAGACCAGCTAGATCTACTGTCTCTATTATATTATGACAGACCAGCTAGATCTACTGTCTCTATTATATTATGACAGACCAGCTAGATCTACTGTCTCTATTATATTATGACAGACCAGCTAGATCTACTGTCTCTATTATATTATGACAGACCAGCTAGATCTACTGTCTCTATTATATTATGACAGACCAGCTAGATCTACTGTCTCTATTATATTATGACAGACCAGCTAGATCTACTGTCTCTATTATATTATGACAGACCAGCTAGATCTACTGTCTCTATTATATTATGACAGACCAGCTAGATCTACTGTCTCTATTATATTATGACAGACCAGCTAGATCTACTGTCTCTATTATATTATGACAGACCAGCTAGATCTACTGTCTCTATTATATTATGACAGACCAGCTAGATCTACTGTCTCTATTATATTATGACAGACCAGCTAGATCTACTGTCTCTATTATATTATGACAGACCAGCTAGATCTACTGTCTCTATTATATTATGACAGACCAGCTAGATCTACTGTCTCTATTATATTATGACAGACCAGCTAGATCTACTGTCTCTATTATATTATGACAGACCAGCTAGATCTACTGTCTCTATTATATTATGACAGACCAGCTAGATCTACTGTCTCTATTATATTATGACAGACCAGCTAGATCTACTGTCTCTATTATATTATGACAGACCAGCTAGATCTACTGTCTCTATTATATTATGACAGACCAGCTAGATCTACTGTCTCTATTATATTATGACAGACCAGCTAGATCTACTGTCTCTATTATATTATGACAGACCAGCTAGATCTACTGTCTCTATTATATTATGACAGACCAGCTAGATCTACTGTCTCTATTATATTATGACAGACCAGCTAGATCTACTGTCTCTATTATATTATGACAGACCAGCTAGATCTACTGTCTCTATTATATTATGACAGACCAGCTAGATCTACTGTCTCTATTATATTATGACAGACCAGCTAGATCTACTGTCTCTATTATATTATGACAGACCAGCTAGATCTACTGTCTCTATTATATTATGACAGACCAGCTAGATCTACTGTCTCTATTATATTATGACAGACCAGCTAGATCTACTGTCTCTATTATATTATGACAGACCAGCTAGATCTACTGTCTCTATTATATTATGACAGACCAGCTAGATCTACTGTCTCTATTATATTATGACAGACCAGCTAGATCTACTGTCTCTATTATATTATGACAGACCAGCTAGATCTACTGTCTCTATTATATTATGACAGACCAGCTAGATCTACTGTCTCTATTATATTATGACAGACCAGCTAGATCTACTGTCTCTATTATATATGACAGACCAGTAGATCTAGCTGGTCTGTCATAATATAATAGAGACAGTAGATCTAGCTGGTCTGTCATAATATAATAGAGACAGTAGATCTAGCTGGTCTGTCATAATATAATAGAGACAGTAGATCTAGCTGGTCTGTCATAATATAATAGAGACAGTAGATCTAGCTGGTCTGTCATAATATAATAGAGACAGTAGATCTAGCTGGTCTGTCATAATATAATAGAGACAGTAGATCTAGCTGGTCTGTCATAATATAATAGAGACAGTAGATCTAGCTGGTCTGTCATAATATAATAGAGACAGTAGATCTAGCTGGTCTGTCATAATATAATAGAGACAGTAGATCTAGCTGGTCTGTCATAATATAATAGAGACAGTAGATCTAGCTGGTCTGTCATAATATAATAGAGACAGTAGATCTAGCTGGTCTGTCATAATATAATAGAGACAGTAGATCTAGCTGGTCTGTCATAATATAATAGAGACAGTAGATCTAGCTGGTCTGTCATAATATAATAGAGACAGTAGATCTAGCTGGTCTGTCATAATATAATAGAGACAGTAGATCTAGCTGGTCTGTCATAATATAATAGAGACAGTAGATCTAGCTGGTCTGTCATAATATAATAGAGACAGTAGATCTAGCTGGTCTGTCATAATATAATAGAGACAGTAGATCTAGCTGGTCTGTCATAATATAATAGAGACAGTAGATCTAGCTGGTCTGTCATAATATAATAGAGACAGTAGATCTAGCTGGTCTGTCATAATATAATAGAGACAGTAGATCTAGCTGGTCTGTCATAATATAATAGAGACAGTAGATCTAGCTGGTCTGTCATAATATAATAGAGACAGTAGATCTAGCTGGTCTGTCATAATATAATAGAGACAGTAGATCTAGCTGGTCTGTCATAATATAATAGAGACAGTAGATCTAGCTGGTCTGTCATAATATAATAGAGACAGTAGATCTAGCTGGTCTGTCATAATATAATAGAGACAGTAGATCTAGCTGGTCTGTCATAATATAATAGAGACAGTAGATCTAGCTGGTCTGTCATAATATAATAGAGACAGTAGATCTAGCTGGTCTGTCATAATATAATAGAGACAGTAGATCTAGCTGGTCTGTCATAATATAATAGAGACAGTAGATCTAGCTGGTCTGTCATAATATAATAGAGACAGTAGATCTAGCTGGTCTGTCATAATATAATAGAGACAGTAGATCTAGCTGGTCTGTCATAATATAATAGAGACAGTAGATCTAGCTGGTCTGTCATAATATAATAGAGACAGTAGATCTAGCTGGTCTGTCATAATATAATAGAGACAGTAGATCTAGCTGGTCTGTCATAATATAATAGAGACAGTAGATCTAGCTGGTCTGTCATAATATAATAGAGACAGTAGATCTAGCTGGTCTGTCATAATATAATAGAGACAGTAGATCTAGCTGGTCTGTCATAATATAATAGAGACAGTAGATCTAGCTGGTCTGTCATAATATAATAGAGACAGTAGATCTAGCTGGTCTGTCATAATATAATAGAGACAGTAGATCTAGCTGGTCTGTCATAATATAATAGAGACAGTAGATCTAGCTGGTCTGTCATAATATAATAGAGACAGTAGATCTAGCTGGTCTGTCATAATATAATAGAGACAGTAGATCTAGCTGGTCTGTCATAATATAATAGAGACAGTAGATCTAGCTGGTCTGTCATAATATAATAGAGACAGTAGATCTAGCTGGTCTGTCATAATATAATAGAGACAGTAGATCTAGCTGGTCTGTCATAATATAATAGAGACAGTAGATCTAGCTGGTCTGTCATAATATAATAGAGACAGTAGATCTAGCTGGTCTGTCATAATATAATAGAGACAGTAGATCTAGCTGGTCTGTCATAATATAATAGAGACAGTAGATCTAGCTGGTCTGTCATAATATAATAGAGACAGTAGATCTAGCTGGTCTGTCATAATATAATAGAGACAGTAGATCTAGCTGGTCTGTCATAATATAATAGAGACAGTAGATCTAGCTGGTCTGTCATAATATAATAGAGACAGTAGATCTAGCTGGTCTGTCATAATATAATAGAGACAGTAGATCTAGCTGGTCTGTCATAATATAATAGAGACAGTAGATCTAGCTGGTCTGTCATAATATAATAGAGACAGTAGATCTAGCTGGTCTGTCATAATATAATAGAGACAGTAGATCTAGCTGGTCTGTCATAATATAATAGAGACAGTAGATCTAGCTGGTCTGTCATAATATAATAGAGACAGTAGATCTAGCTGGTCTGTCATAATATAATAGAGACAGTAGATCTAGCTGGTCTGTCATAATATAATAGAGACAGTAGATCTAGCTGGTCTGTCATAATATAATAGAGACAGTAGATCTAGCTGGTCTGTCATAATATAATAGAGACAGTAGATCTAGCTGGTCTGTCATAATATAATAGAGACAGTAGATCTAGCTGGTCTGTCATAATATAATAGAGACAGTAGATCTAGCTGGTCTGTCATAATATAATAGAGACAGTAGATCTAGCTGGTCTGTCATAATATAATAGAGACAGTAGATCTAGCTGGTCTGTCATAATATAATAGAGACAGTAGATCTAGCTGGTCTGTCATAATATAATAGAGACAGTAGATCTAGCTGGTCTGTCATAATATAATAGAGACAGTAGATCTAGCTGGTCTGTCATAATATAATAGAGACAGTAGATCTAGCTGGTCTGTCATAATATAATAGAGACAGTAGATCTAGCTGGTCTGTCATAATATAATAGAGACAGTAGATCTAGCTGGTCTGTCATAATATAATAGAGACAGTAGATCTAGCTGGTCTGTCATAATATAATAGAGACAGTAGATCTAGCTGGTCTGTCATAATATAATAGAGACAGTAGATCTAGCTGGTCTGTCATAATATAATAGAGACAGTAGATCTAGCTGGTCTGTCATAATATAATAGAGACAGTAGATCTAGCTGGTCTGTCATAATATAATAGAGACAGTAGATCTAGCTGGTCTGTCATAATATAATAGAGACAGTAGATCTAGCTGGTCTGTCATAATATAATAGAGACAGTAGATCTAGCTGGTCTGTCATAATATAATAGAGACAGTAGATCTAGCTGGTCTGTCATAATATAATAGAGACAGTAGATCTAGCTGGTCTGTCATAATATAATAGAGACAGTAGATCTAGCTGGTCTGTCATAATATAATAGAGACAGTAGATCTAGCTGGTCTGTCATAATATAATAGAGACAGTAGATCTAGCTGGTCTGTCATAATATAATAGAGACAGTAGATCTAGCTGGTCTGTCATAATATAATAGAGACAGTAGATCTAGCTGGTCTGTCATAATATAATAGAGACAGTAGATCTAGCTGGTCTGTCATAATATAATAGAGACAGTAGATCTAGCTGGTCTGTCATAATATAATAGAGACAGTAGATCTAGCTGGTCTGTCATAATATAATAGAGACAGTAGATCTAGCTGGTCTGTCATAATATAATAGAGACAGTAGATCTAGCTGGTCTGTCATAATATAATAGAGACAGTAGATCTAGCTGGTCTGTCATAATATAATAGAGACAGTAGATCTAGCTGGTCTGTCATAATATAATAGAGACAGTAGATCTAGCTGGTCTGTCATAATATAATAGAGACAGTAGATCTAGCTGGTCTGTCATAATATAATAGAGACAGTAGATCTAGCTGGTCTGTCATAATATAATAGAGACAGTAGATCTAGCTGGTCTGTCATAATATAATAGAGACAGTAGATCTAGCTGGTCTGTCATAATATAATAGAGACAGTAGATCTAGCTGGTCTGTCATAATATAATAGAGACAGTAGATCTAGCTGGTCTGTCATAATATAATAGAGACAGTAGATCTAGCTGGTCTGTCATAATATAATAGAGACAGTAGATCTAGCTGGTCTGTCATAATATAATAGAGACAGTAGATCTAGCTGGTCTGTCATAATATAATAGAGACAGTAGATCTAGCTGGTCTGTCATAATATAATAGAGACAGTAGATCTAGCTGGTCTGTCATAATATAATAGAGACAGTAGATCTAGCTGGTCTGTCATAATATAATAGAGACAGTAGATCTAGCTGGTCTGTCATAATATAATAGAGACAGTAGATCTAGCTGGTCTGTCATAATATAATAGAGACAGTAGATCTAGCTGGTCTGTCATAATATAATAGAGACAGTAGATCTAGCTGGTCTGTCATAATATAATAGAGACAGTAGATCTAGCTGGTCTGTCATAATATAATAGAGACAGTAGATCTAGCTGGTCTGTCATAATATAATAGAGACAGTAGATCTAGCTGGTCTGTCATAATATAATAGAGACAGTAGATCTAGCTGGTCTGTCATAATATAATAGAGACAGTAGATCTAGCTGGTCTGTCATAATATAATAGAGACAGTAGATCTAGCTGGTCTGTCATAATATAATAGAGACAGTAGATCTAGCTGGTCTGTCATAATATAATAGAGACAGTAGATCTAGCTGGTCTGTCATAATATAATAGAGACAGTAGATCTAGCTGGTCTGTCATAATATAATAGAGACAGTAGATCTAGCTGGTCTGTCATAATATAATAGAGACAGTAGATCTAGCTGGTCTGTCATAATATAATAGAGACAGTAGATCTAGCTGGTCTGTCATAATATAATAGAGACAGTAGATCTAGCTGGTCTGTCATAATATAATAGAGACAGTAGATCTAGCTGGTCTGTCATAATATAATAGAGACAGTAGATCTAGCTGGTCTGTCATAATATAATAGAGACAGTAGATCTAGCTGGTCTGTCATAATATAATAGAGACAGTAGATCTAGCTGGTCTGTCATAATATAATAGAGACAGTAGATCTAGCTGGTCTGTCATAATATAATAGAGACAGTAGATCTAGCTGGTCTGTCATAATATAATAGAGACAGTAGATCTAGCTGGTCTGTCATAATATAATAGAGACAGTAGATCTAGCTGGTCTGTCATAATATAATAGAGACAGTAGATCTAGCTGGTCTGTCATAATATAATAGAGACAGTAGATCTAGCTGGTCTGTCATAATATAATAGAGACAGTAGATCTAGCTGGTCTGTCATAATATAATAGAGACAGTAGATCTAGCTGGTCTGTCATAATATAATAGAGACAGTAGATCTAGCTGGTCTGTCATAATATAATAGAGACAGTAGATCTAGCTGGTCTGTCATAATATAATAGAGACAGTAGATCTAGCTGGTCTGTCATAATATAATAGAGACAGTAGATCTAGCTGGTCTGTCATAATATAATAGAGACAGTAGATCTAGCTGGTCTGTCATAATATAATAGAGACAGTAGATCTAGCTGGTCTGTCATAATATAATAGAGACAGTAGATCTAGCTGGTCTGTCATAATATAATAGAGACAGTAGATCTAGCTGGTCTGTCATAATATAATAGAGACAGTAGATCTAGCTGGTCTGTCATAATATAATAGAGACAGTAGATCTAGCTGGTCTGTCATAATATAATAGAGACAGTAGATCTAGCTGGTCTGTCATAATATAATAGAGACAGTAGATCTAGCTGGTCTGTCATAATATAATAGAGACAGTAGATCTAGCTGGTCTGTCATAATATAATAGAGACAGTAGATCTAGCTGGTCTGTCATAATATAATAGAGACAGTAGATCTAGCTGGTCTGTCATAATATAATAGAGACAGTAGATCTAGCTGGTCTGTCATAATATAATAGAGACAGTAGATCTAGCTGGTCTGTCATAATATAATAGAGACAGTAGATCTAGCTGGTCTGTCATAATATAATAGAGACAGTAGATCTAGCTGGTCTGTCATAATATAATAGAGACAGTAGATCTAGCTGGTCTGTCATAATATAATAGAGACAGTAGATCTAGCTGGTCTGTCATAATATAATAGAGACAGTAGATCTAGCTGGTCTGTCATAATATAATAGAGACAGTAGATCTAGCTGGTCTGTCATAATATAATAGAGACAGTAGATCTAGCTGGTCTGTCATAATATAATAGAGACAGTAGATCTAGCTGGTCTGTCATAATATAATAGAGACAGTAGATCTAGCTGGTCTGTCATAATATAATAGAGACAGTAGATCTAGCTGGTCTGTCATAATATAATAGAGACAGTAGATCTAGCTGGTCTGTCATAATATAATAGAGACAGTAGATCTAGCTGGTCTGTCATAATATAATAGAGACAGTAGATCTAGCTGGTCTGTCATAATATAATAGAGACAGTAGATCTAGCTGGTCTGTCATAATATAATAGAGACAGTAGATCTAGCTGGTCTGTCATAATATAATAGAGACAGTAGATCTAGCTGGTCTGTCATAAGTTATAATAGAGACAGTAGATCTACCTGGTCTGTCATAATATAATAGAGACAGTAGATCTAGCTGGTTCGTATATTATAATGAGACAGTAGATCTAAGCTGGTCTGTCATAATATAATAGAGACAGTCGATCTACCTGTCTGTCATAATATAATAGAGGAGACAGTTAGAGATAGCTGTGTCTGTCATAATTATAATAGAGTACAGAGATATACCTGGTCTTGTCATAAATATAATAGAAGACAGTGATTAGTGCGTTGTCATCATATAATGAGACAGTAGATCTAGCTTGTCTGTCATAATATACAATAGAAGGACAGATAGATCTATCTGGTCTGTCATAATATAATAGAGACAGTAGATCTAGCTGGTCTGTCATAATCAATAGAGACAGTAGATCTAGCGGTCTGTCATATTACTAATCGATACAGTAGATCTAGCTCATCTGTCATAATATAATGCAGGACAGTAGATCTACATGGTCTGTCATAATATATAGAGAAGTAGATCTAGCTGGTCTGTCATAATACATAGAGTCAGTTAGATCTAGCTGGTCTGTCATATTATAATAGAGACAGTAGATCTAGCTGGTTGTCATAATATAATAGAGGACAGTAGAATCTACCTGGTCTGTCATAATATAATATAGACAGTAGATCTAGCTGGTCCTGGTCATAAAAAATAGAGACAGTAGATCTAGCTGGTCTGTCATATAATAATAGAGACAGTAGATCTATACTGGTCTTGTCATAATATAATAGAGACAGTAAGATCTAGCTGGTCCTTTCATAATAAGCAATAGAGACAAGTAGATCTAGCTGGTCTGTCATAATATAATAGAGACAGTAGATCTAGCCGGTTCTGTCCATAATACAATAGAGACAGTAGATCCTTAGCTTGGTCTGTCCATATTATAATCGAGACAGTAGATCTACCTGGTCCTGTCATAATATAATAGAGACAGTAGATCTAGGCTGGTCTGTCATAATATAATATAGACAGTAGATCTAGCTGGTCTGTCATAAAAAATAGAGACAGTAGATCTAGCTGGTCTGTCATAATATAATAGAGACAGTAGATCTACCTGGTCTGTCATAATATAATAGAGACAGTAGATCTAGCTGGTCTGTCATAATACAATAGAGACAGTAGATCTAGCTGGTCTGTCATAATATAATAGAGACAGTAGATCTAGCTGGTCTGTCATAATATAATAGAGACAGTAGATCTAGCTGGTCTGTCATAATATAATAGAGACATTAGATCTAGCTGGTCTGTCATATTATAATCGAGACAGTAGATCTAGCTGGTCTGTCATAATATAATAGAGACAGTAGATCTACCTTTCTGTCATAATATAATAGAGACAGTAGATCTAGCTGGTCTGTCATAATATAATAGAGACAGTAGATCTAGCTGGTCTGTCATAATATAATAGAGACAGTAGATCTAGCTGGTCTGTCATAATATAATAGAGACAGTAGATCTAGCTGGTCTGTCATAATACAATAGAGACAGTAGATCTAGCTGGTCTGTCATAATACAATAGAGACAGTAGATCTAGCTGGTCTGTCATAATATAATCGAGACAGTAGATCTAGCTGGTCTGTCATAATATAATAGAGACAGTAGATCTACCTTTTCTGTCATAATATAATAGAGACAGTAGATCTAGCTGGTCTGTCATAATATAATAGAGACAGTAGATCTACCTGGTCTGTCATAATATAATAGAGACAGTAGATCTAGCTGGTCTGTCATAATATAATAGAGACAGTAGATCTAGCTGGTCTGTCATATTATAATCGATACAGTAGATCTAGCTCATCCTGTCATAATATAATGGAGACAGTAGATCTAGCTGGTCTGTCATATTATAATCGAGACAGTAGATCTAGCTGGTATGTCATAATATAATAGAGACAGTAGATATAGCTGGTCTGTCATAATTTAATTGAGACAGTAGATCTAGCTGGTCTGTCATAATACAATAGAGATAGTAGATCTACCTCGTCTGTCATATTATAATCGAGACAGTAGATCTAGCTGGTATGTCATAATATAATAGAGACAGTAGATATAGCTGGTCTGTCATAATTTAATTGAGACAGTAGATCTAGCTGGTCTGTCATATTATAATAGAGATAGTAGATCTAGCTGGTCTGTAATAATATAATAGAGACAGTAGATCTACCTGGTCTGTCATAATATAATATAGACAGTAGATCTAGCTGGTCTGTCATAAAAAATAGAGACAGTAGATCTAGCTGGTCTGTCATATTATAATAGAGACAGTAGATCTACCTGGTCTGTCATAATATAATAGAGACAGTAGATCTAGCTGGTCTTTCATAATACAATAGAGACAGTAGATCTAGCTGGTCTGTCATAATATAATAGAGACGGTAGATCTAGCTGGTCTGTCATAATACAATAGAGACAGTAGATCTAGCTGGTCTGTCATATTATAATCGAGACAGTAGATCTAGCTCGTCCTGTCATAATATAATAGAGACAGTAGATCTAGCTGGTCTGTCCTATTATAATAGAGACAGTAGATCTACCTGGTCTGTCATAATATAATAGAGACAGTAGATCTACCGGTCTGTCATAATTAATATAAGACATAGATCTAGCTGGTTGTCATAAAAAATAGAGACAAGTAGATCTAGCTGGTCTGTCATATATAATAGATACAGTAAATCTAGCTGGTCTTTCATAATACATAGAGACGTAAGATCTAGCTGGCTGTCATAATATAATAAGAGACTGTAGATCTAGCTGTCTGTCATAATAACAATAGAGAAAGTAGATCTAGCTGGTATTGTCCATATTATAATCAGACAGTAGATTGGCGAGCTCGTCTGTCATAATATAAGAGAGACAGTAAGATCTATTTGGCCTGTCAATTATAATAGAGACAGTAGATCTAGCTGGTCTGTCATATATAATAGAGACAGTAGATCTAGCCTGGTCTGTCATACTATAATAGAGACAGTAGATCTAGCTTGGTCGTACATAATATAATAGAGACAGTAGATCTAGCTGGTCTGTCATAATACAATATAGACAGTAGATCTAGCTGGTCTGTCATATTAAGAATAGGAGACAGTAGATCTAGCTGGTATCTGTCATATATATATAGACCGTAGATCTACCTTGGTACTGTTCATAATATAATAGAGACAGTAGTTCTAGCTCGGTCCTGTCATAATATAATAGAGACAGTAGATCTAGCCTGGTCTGTCATAATATAATAGAGACAGTAGATCTAGCTGGTCTGTCATAATACAATAGAGATAGTAGATCTAGCCTCGGTCTGTCATATATAAATAGAGACAGTAGATCTAGCTGGTATGTCATAAATAATAGAGACAGTAGATATAGCTGGTCTGTCATATATTAATTGAGACAGTAGATCTAGCTGGTCTGTCATATTATAATAGAGATAGTAGATCTAGCTGGTCTGTAAAATATAATAGAGACAGTAGATCTAGCCTGGTCTGTCATAATATAATATAGACAGTAGATCTAGCCTGGTCTGTCATAATAATAATGAGAAGACAGTAGATCTAGCTGGTCTGTCATATATAATAGAGACAGTAGATCTAGCTGGTCTGTCATAATATAATAGAGACAGTAGATCTAGCTGGTCTGTCATAATATAATAGAGACAGTAGATCTAGCTGGTCTGTCATATATAATAGAGACAGTAGATCTAGCTGGTCTGTCATAATATAATAGAGACAGTAGATCTAGCTGGTCTGTCATAATATAATAGAGACAGTAGATCTAGCTGGTCTGTCATAATATAATAGAGACAGTAGATCTAGCTGGTCTGTCATAATATAATAGAGACAGTAGATCTAGCTGGTCTGTCATAATATAATAGAGACAGTAGATCTAGCTGGTCTGTCATAATAAATAGAGACAGTAGATCTAGCCTGGTCTGTCATAATATAATAGAGACAGTAGATCTAGCTGGTCTGTCATAATATAATAGAGACAGTAGATCTACCTGGTCTGTCATAATATAATAGAGACAGTAGATCTAGCTGGTCTGTCATAAACCTGATAATATAGAGACAGTAGATCTACCTGGTCTGTCATAATATAATAGAGACAGTAGATCTAGCTGGTCTGTCATAATATAATAGAGACAGTAGATCTAGCCTGGTCTGTCATAATATAATAGAGACAGTAGATCTAGCTGGTCTGTCATATTATAATAGAGACAGTAGATCTAGCTGGTCTGTCATATATAATAGAGACAGTAGATCTAGCTGTCTGTCATAATATAATAGAGACAGTAGATCTAGCTGGTCTGTCATAATATAATAGAGACAGTAGATCTAGCTGGTCTGTCATAATACAATAGAGACAGTAGATCTAGCTGGTCTGTCATAAAAATAGAGACAGTAGATCTAGCTGGTCTGTCATATTATAATAGAGACAGTAGATCTAGCTGGTCTTTCATAATACAATAGAGACAGTAGATCTAGCTGGTCTGTCATAATATAATAGAGACGGTAGATCTAGCTGGTCTGTCATAATACAATAGAGACAGTAGATCTAGCTGGTCTGTCATATTATAATCGAGACAGTAGATCTAGCTCGTCCTGTCATAATATAATAGAGACAGTAGATCTAGCTGGTCTGTCCAATTATAATAGAGACAGTAGATCTAGCTGGTATGTCATAATATAATAGAGACAGTAGATCTACCTGGTCTGTCATAATATAATAGAGACAGTAGATCTAGCTGGTCTGTCATAATATAATAGAGACAGTAGATCTAGCTGGTCTGTCATAATACAATAGAGACATTAGATCTAGCTGGTCTGTCATATTATAATATAGACAGTAGATCTAGCTGGTCTGTCATAATATAATAGAGACAGTAGATCTACCTTTTCTGTCATAATATAATAGAGACAGTAGTTCTAGCTGGTCTGTCATATTATAATAGAGACAGTAGATCTACCTGGTCTTTCATAATATAATAGAGACAGTAGATCTAGCTGGTCTGTCATAATATAATAGAGACAGTAGATCTACCTGGTCTGTCATAATATAATAGAGACAGTAGATCTAGCTGGTCTGTCATAATATAATAGAGACAGTAGATCTAGCTGGTCTGTCATAATACAATAGAGACAGTAGATCTAGCTGGTCTGTCATAATATAATAGAGACAGTAGATCTAGCTGGTCTGTCATAATATAATAGAGACAGTAGGTCTAGCTGGTCTGTCATAATACAATAGAGACAGTAGATCTAGCTGGTCTGTCATATTATAATCGATACAGTAGATCTAGCTCATCCTGTCATAATATAATGGAGACAGTAGATCTACCTGGTCTGTCATAATATAATAGAGACAGTAGATCTAGCGGGTCTGTCATAATACAATAGAGATAGTAGATCTACCTCGTCTGTCATATTATAATCGAGACAGTAGATCTAGCTGGTATGTCATACCTTAAGGGAAGATTTCGGCAGGTGCCATATGGTTAGTGAGAAAGTCCATATTGCAAATGTACGGTCCCTTACTAGACGTCCGAAATCGTTTGTAAAATTCGCGGACGGCGTCGGGCCGAGCGGCAGGGCCGGACCTACCGGGAAGTCATCAAATGAACTTTGTCGGACATTCGGTTTCCGTTTTACAAAAATAATAAGATTTTGGTCATTTTGCCGCTGTCCCGGAAATTCCCACAAGAGGGCATAAGCAATCATATTGCTATTGGACAAAACATCACGATTCACGACGGGGCCTTATCTCGAAAACTGAAAATATTTCAAAGCCGAAACTCGGTGAGCGTAGGTTTGGCATAATGGGCAGTTGGCCCCGAACAAGATGGCGTCTAGGCCTCAACGGTTTTTGAGTTATGGCCATTTATCTGGGATTAAAGGTCCAAAATGAAAATAGAGAAATTATTTTTCCACTTCACGTCAAAGTCAAGGAGCCTCCGGTGTCAATAAAAAAAAAACAGCCATTTATCTATCGTCATTTAAGAGAAATCGTACAACGACAGATTGGTGATGTTCACGGATAGGTGTTTTTTTTTTCAACGGTTACAGATCCAGTTGCAGGGTGTTCTTACGAATCTTTTTAAAGTGTGCTGCGGAGCTCTGCGAGATTTCTGTGATTTTTTATGATTTTCTGAAATAACACACACTCCCTAAACCCTCCGTAAATAACTCAGTTCTTAACGTAAAGACTTAAAACTCAGGATTATGTAAAGGCATACCTCAATCAGGATATGAGTTTATTTATAGCTTCCTGTGCCAACCGGAAGTGCCTTAAATGGTGTCACAGTGGCATTTTCCAAGGGTTAAAAAGGTCAGATCTTTTCAAAACTTCATATGTGTGATTAGGCAACCCCCATAAACTGTACGTCAGTCATTTCTCCCAACAGATGTCAAAGAAAAGCTCTCTCTCACACACACACACACAGAAACACACACACAGCAAGGATGGAGTGACAAAGTGCGGTGCTTAAAGACACACAAAGCCTACAATGGCATTTCCATATTCTCTAGGCCGTGCCGAGTTCAACAAGATGCCCCGCTTGACCGTAGCTCGCTCGGTCTAAGCACAGCGACCATTAGAAAAGTAGGCCCAAAATGAAGGCTGGCCCTCAATGTGATTTGTTTTTGGGTGACAGTGAGAGAACCGTTAAGGTGAGAAGCACAATTCGACCTCAGGAACGTACCTGAGGTCCTCCCGATCCGTGCAAGCCTAACGTTGACCGTGTGGCATTAACCCTTAATAGTTAAAAGAAGGTGTTTACTTCAAAGAGTTTGCATTGACTTCTCTCCCCATAGGAATACATTGCCTGCACCCCTAAATTCAACCTGAAGCCTATGTGGGTTATGAATGCCTTATGAACCTGTCTTCTATGACAGTCCATCAGACTACTATGAGGTCTACCTGTGCCAATTCTAAGCTTCCTGAAGCAAACGGAAGTGGTTAAATTAACCCAAAAGGTGTTTTGATGTACATAACCTTCAAAGGTGAAAATGACTACATTCAACCCTGTGTAGATCGTAGATCAGTCAATTCTTAACTTAAAGACTTAAAACTCAGGATTCTGTAAGTTTCTATGTCAATCAAGACATGTGTTTACTTATAGCTTCCTGTGCCAACCGGAAGTGCCTTTAATTGGGTCACACTGTCTGTTTTGAAGGGTTAGAAAAGTCACATCTCTCCAAAACTTCATATGTGTGACTAGGTAACCCTCATGAACTGTAAATCAGTCATTTCTCCAGTCAGATGTCAAAGAAAAGCTCTCACACACACACACAGCAAGGATGGAGTGATAAAGTGTGGTGCTCAAAGACACAGAGAGCAGGCAATGGCATAAACATAATCTCTAGGCCGTGCCGAGTTCAACGAGATATCCCGCTTGACCGTAGCTCGCTCGGTCTAAGCGCAGCGACCATTAGAAAAGTAGGCCCAAAATGAAGCCTGCCCCACAACGTCATTTGCTTTTGGGTGACAGTGAGAGAACCGTTAGGGTGAGAAGCACAATTCGACCTCAGGTACGTTCCTAAGGTCCTCCCGATCCGTGCAAGCCTAACGTTGACCGTGTGGCATTAACCCTTAATAGTTAAAAGAGGGTGTTTACTTCAAAGAGTTTGCATTGACTTCTCTCCCCATAGGAATACATTGCCTGCACCCCTAAATTCAACCTGAAGCCTATGTGGGTTATGAATGTCGTATGAACCTGTCTTCAATGACAGTCCATCAGGCCACTACGAGGTCTACCTGTGTTGATTCTAAGCTTCCTGGACCAACCGGAAGTGGTTAAAATCACCCTAAAAGTGTTTATCCATACCCTGCCCGCAGTTTGATAGACATAGTGCATTCAACCCTGTGTAAATCAGTCAATTCTTAACGTAAGGACTTAAAACTCAGGATTCTGTAAAAGCATACCCCAGTGAGGATATGTGTTGATTTATAGCTTCCTGTGCCAACCGGAAGTGTCATAATTGGTGTCTCTTGGGCTGTTTCGAGGGGTTAAAAAAGTCAGATCTTTCCAAAACTTCATATATGTGATTAGGCAACCCCCATGAACTGTAAATCTGTCATTTTTCCCATAAAATTTCAAAGGAAAAATAAATCACCCTAAAACACAACTTGGATGGAGGGACGTATTGGGGTGCGTAGAGACAGACAGTGACTGCAATAGTTAGCTTTGTTCGAGCTAAAAAAGAACCGTCAGACCTAGAGTTCCGAAACTTTAGGATCCTGTTCTAGACCTCCGGTCAATAGTGCGTGGTGAGTTACGTGGCTCTAGAAGGTTCTCGGACCGAGAAACAGCCTCGTACATTTGCAATGACTTCAATTCATTTTGACCGTTACGAAAATGACGACATTTAGAAAAGTCTCAGAGACGCAAGGCTAGGTGCATTGAAACCGGCTCGGCCCATAGAGACAGATCCCAACGTTTCTGTCCGATAGCTCATTCAAGGACCCCGTAGCAAGGCATGGAAAAAAGTGGATTTTCAGCACCAATTAGGGTTTTACTCGGGCACCGAAGGACCTATCGAGCCGAAACTCGGGATTCGGGGTCGCCTCACATAGGCCTACACATAATGTCCGACCTGGACCCGCAGCTAGAACGTAACTATGTGTTTTACGTTTTTATTATGTTTTAAACCGAAGGCGCTGTGAATTATGGGCCTGTTCTGACATATGTGATAGTTGGCTTCTAAATGAGTAGGAAAAAGTGGGTTTGGTGTCAATTGATATCAGTTTGGTGTCATAATGACATCTAATTGACTGATGGACACTGACTTGCTAGTTGACTTTTGTACATTTGCAATGTGTTTAAACGGAGAGGGACCATCACCAAAATGGCATTCTGAAATCAACACAAAAAATGGCATCACCACAGTCTCCAGACTGTGCCGAGTTCAACGAGACGCCCCGCTTGACCGTAGCTCGTTCTGAGTGCAGCGACTTTGAAAAAAAGAAGGCCCAAAATGCATTTAACGGTCATTCTGATTTTAATGCCCGCTATAGGAGCACCCTACTACGGCCCTCTTTCACTCAGGGCCGTCCTGGGTGCTTTATGGACTGTTAGCCAAGTGCTGGAGGAGGAAATAGACCCGTGCACCTGGTGATTGAAAACGTGCATCTGGTAACCCAAGAGGAAATAGACCCGTGCACCTGGTGATTGAAAACGTGCATCTGGTAACCCAAAAATTCAAATATGGTCCTAAATGCATTTAAGGGTCATTCTGATTTTAATGCCCGCTATAGGAGCACCCTACTACGGCCCTCTTTCACTCAGGGCCGACCTGGGTGCTTTATGGACTGTTAGCCAAGTGCTGGAGGAGGAAATAGACCCGTGCACCTGGTGATTGAAAACGTGCATCTGGTAACCCAAGAGGAAATAGACCCGTGCACCTGGTGATTGAAAACGTGCATCTGGTAACCCAAAAATTCAAATATGGTCCTAAATGCATTTAAGGGTCATTCTGATATTAATGCCCGCTATGGAAACACCCTACTATGGCCCTCTCTCTGTCAGGGGCGACCTGAGTGCATTATGGACACTTTGAAATTTCACGATGGATACTGATTGTTGTGCATCTGGTAATCCAAAAATTTAAAGATTATGAATAAGAAGACACAGAGAGGCTTAAAAAGTTAAACTCTCTCTCATGGGATGAAGGGACATACAGGCCTAAAGGCCAAACACCCCTAACCAGGTTATACCCCAAAAGGTGTTTTGATGTACATAACCTTCAAAGGTGAAAATGACTACATTCAACCCTGTGTAGATCGTAGATCAGTCAATTCTTAACTTAAAGACTTAAAACTCAGGATTCTGTAAGTTTCTATGTCAATCAAGACATGTGTTTACTTATAGCTTCCTGTGCCAACCGGAAGTGCCTTTAATTGGGTCACACTGTCTGTTTTGAAGGGTTAGAAAAGTCACATCTCTCCAAAACTTCATATGTGTGACTAGGTAACCCTCATGAACTGTAAATCAGTCATTTCTCCCAACAGATGTCAAAGAAAAGCTTTCACATACACACACAGCAAGGATGGAGTGATAAAGTGCGGTGCTCAAAGACACAGAGAGCAGGCAATGGCATAAACATAATCTCTAGGCCGTGCCGAGTTCAACGAGATATCCCGCTTGACCGTAGCTCGCTCGGTCTAGGCGCAGCGACCATTAGAAAAGTAGGCCCAAAATGAAGCCTGCCCCACAACGTCATTTGCTTTTGGGTGACAGTGAGAGAACCGTTAGGGTGAGAAGCACAATTCGACCTCAGGTACGTTCCTAAGGTCCTCCCGATCCGTGCAAGCCTAACGTTGACCGTGTGGCATTAACCCTTAATAGTTAAAAGAGGGTGTTTACTTCAAAGAGTTTGCATTGACTTCTCTCCCCATAGGAATACATTGCCTGCACCCCTAAATTCAACCTGAAGCCTATGTGGGTTATGAATGTCGTATGAACCTGTCTTCAATGACAGTCCATCAGGCCACTACGAGGTCTACCTGTGTTGATTCTAAGCTTCCTGGACCAACCGGAAGTGGTTAAAATCACCCTAAAAGTGTTTATCCATACCCTGCCTGCAGTTTGAAAGACATAGTGCATTCAACCCTGTGTAAATCAGTCAATTCTTAACGTAAGGACTTAAAACTCAGGATTCTGTAAAAGCATACCCCAGTGAGGATATGTGTTGATTTATAGCTTCCTGTGCCAACCGGAAGTGTCATAATTGGTGTCTCTTGGGCTGTTTCGAGGGGTTAAAAAAGTCAGATCTTTCCAAAACTTCATATATGTGATTAGGCAACCCCCATGAACTGTAAATCAGTCATTTTTCCCTTAAAATTTCAAAGGAAAAATAAATCACCCTAAAACACAACTTGGATGGAGGGACGTATTGGGGTGCGTAGAGACAGACAGTGACTGCAATAGTTAGCTTTGTTCGAGCTAAAAAAGAACCGTCAGACCTAGAGTTCCGAAACTTTAGAATCCTGTTCTAGACCTCCGGTCAATAGTGCGTGGTGAGTTACGTGGCTCTAGAAGGTTCTCGGACCGAGAAACAGCCTCGTACATTTGCAATGACTTCAATTCATTTTGACCGTTACGAAAATGACGACATTTAGAAAAGTCTCAGAAACGCAAGACTAGGTGCATTGCGACCGTCTCGTTCCATAGAGACGGACCCCAACGTTTCTGTCCGATAGCTCATTCAAGGACCCCGTAGCAAGTCATGGAAAAAAGTGGATTTTCAGCACCAATTAGGGTTTTGCTCGGACACCAAATGACCGATCGAGCCGAAACTTGGGATTCGGGGTCGCCTCAGCTAGGCCTACACATAACATAAGAAATGGACCCGCAGCTAGAACGTAACTACGTGTTTTATGTTTTTTTATTGGTTTGAACCGAAGGCTTTGTGAATTTTGGGCCAGCTCTGAAGTATGTGATAGTTGGCTACTAAACGAGTTGGAAAAAGTGGGTTTGGTGTCAGTTTGTATCAGTTTGGTGTCAGAATGATATCTAATTGACTGACGGACGGTGACTTGCTGGTGACTCTTGTCCATTTGCAATATGTTTAAACAGTGAGGTACCATCACCAAAGTGACATTCTGAAATCAACCCTAACGAGCGACTGAGATTAACCAGAATCACTGCCCAGCCATCCCAAGTTCATCGGGCCAGTCAATTTCACATTCCTGCAGGATTTTTATAGCATGACAAATTCGTGATGGTACCTGCCCATTGAACCATATTGCAAATGCATAGTGACTTTGCAAAAGTAAGAAAACATAAACAAATGGACATAATGAAATCACCATATTTTTATTTTTGGGTTACCAGTTGCACAACAATGCACGTACACTTGCAATATGATTCAACAGTGAAAAAACATCACAAAATGGACATGATGAAGTCAACACAACGAGCGATGGAAAGGAGCAACTATCACTGCCAGGCCATCCTGTGTTCATCAGGCCAGTCAATTTCACATTCCCTGAGGATTTTTATAGCATGACAAATTCGTGATGGTACCTGCCCATTGAACCATATTGCAAATGCCAGTGACTTTGCAAAAGTAAGAAAACATAAACAAATGGACATAATGAAATCACCATATTTTTATTTTTGGGTTACCAGTTGCACAACAATGCACGTACACTTGCAATATGATTCAACAGTGAAAAAACATCACAAAATGGACATGATGAAGTCAACACAACGAGCGATGGAAAGGAGCAACTATCACTGCCAGGCCATCCTGTGTTCATCAGGCCAGTCAATTTCACATTCCTTGAGGATTTTTATAGCATGACAAATTCGTGATGGTACCTGCCCATTGAACCATATTGCAAATGCCCAGTGACTTTGCAAAAGTAAGAAAACATAAACAAATGGACATAATGAAATCACCATATTTTTATTTTGGGGTTACCAGTTGCACAACAATGCATGTAAATTTGCAATATGATTAAACAGTGAAAAAACATCACAAAATGGACATGATGAAGTCAACACAATGAGCGATGGAAAGGAGCAACTATCACTGCCAGGCCATCCCGAGTTCATCTGGCCAGTCAATTTTGCATTTCTGCAGGATTTTTGAGCATGTCAAATTTCATATGGTAAATGCCCATTGAACCATATTGCAAATGCCCGTACACTTGCAATATGATTAAACAGTGAAAAAACATCACAAAATGGACATGATGAAGTCAACACAATGAGCGATGGAAAGGAGCAACTATCACTGCCAGGCCATCCCGAGTTCATCTGGCCAGTCAATTTTGCATTTCTGCAGGATTTTTGAGCATGTCAAATTTCATATGGTAAATGCCCATTGAACCATATTGCAAATGCCCGTACACTTGCAATATGATTAAACAGTGAAAAAACATCACAAAATGGACATGATGAAGTCAACACAATGAGCGATGGAAAGGAGCAACTATCACTGCCAGGCCATCCCGAGTTCATCTGGCCAGTCAATTTTGCATTTCTGCAGGATTTTTGAGCATGTCAAATTTCATATGGTAAATGCCCATTGAACCATATTGCAAATGCCCGTACACTTGCAATATGATTAAACAGTGAAAAAACATCACAAAATGGACATGATGAAGTCAACACAATGTGCGATGGAAAGGAGCAACTATCACTGCCAGGCCATCCCGAGTTCATCTGGCCAGTCAATTTTGCATTTCTGCAGGATTTTTGAGCATGTCAAATTTCATATGGTAAATGCCCATTGAACCATATTGCAAATGCCCGTACACTTGCAATATGATTAAACAGTGAAAAAACATCACAAAATGGACATGATGAAGTCAACACAATGAGCGATGGAAAGGAGCAACTATCACTGCCAGGCCATCCCGAGTTCATCTGGCCAGTCAATTTTGCATTTCTGCAGGATTTTTGAGCATGTCAAATTTCATATGGTAAATGCCCATTGAACCATATTGCAAATGCCCGTACACTTGCAATATGATTAAACAGTGAAAAAACATCACAAAATGGACATGATGAAGTCAACACAATGTGCGATGGAAAGGAGCAACTATCACTGCCAGGCCATCCCGAGTTCATCTGGCCAGTCAATTTTGCATTTCTGCAGGATTTTTGAGCATGTCAAATTTCATATGGTAAATGCCCATTGAACCATATTGCAAATGCCCGTACACTTGCAATATGATTAAACAGTGAAAAAACATCACAAAATGGACATGATGAAGTCAACACAATGAGCGATGGAAAGGAGCAACTATCACTGCCAGGCCATCCCGAGTTCATCTGGCCAGTCAATTTTGCATTTCTGCAGGATTTTTGAGCATGTCAAATTTCATATGGTAAATGCCCATTGAACCATATTGCAAATGCCCGTACACTTGCAATATGATTAAACAGTGAAAAAACATCACAAAATGGACATGATGAAGTCAACACAATGAGCGATGGAAAGGAGCAACTATCACTGCCAGGCCATCCCGAGTTCATCTGGCCAGTCAATTTTGCATTTCTGCAGGATTTTTGAGCATGTCAAATTTCTTATGGTATTTGGCCCCAAAAAAACACATGATGAATTGACATAAAATTGAAACAATTTCGAAAAACGGTCCAGAAAGAACTTTTTTACGAGGGTGATAAGTTTTTAAAAAAGTTCAAATTTTCGACTTTTGACTTCATATGAAATCACATTGTAAATGGACAAAACATATTTCTTATGCGCATGTAAAAAAAGAAAAAAATTATGGTAATAAAATTGGACAAAAGTATATTCATACAGTTCTTACACATGTGTAATTGACAAAAAAATCGAAAGAATTTCGAAAAACGGTCCAGAAAGCACTTTTTTTAAGGGGTGATAATTTTTGACAAAAAAATCATTTTTTCAAAATTTTGCTTTTGGATGTTGACTTGATGTCCATTTCCAATATGAAAAACCACTGTGGAGCGCACTCACCCCCTGTTGGATTTTTGAAGTGTTACAACTGGCAATAGCCATATGACATTTGCCATCAACTTTGCACGAATTGGCGTCCAATTGGGTGGTATTGTCCAATGTGTGTATGGTTTGTACGGTGCCAATGTGTTGCCATTCATTTTTGTCCACTTCAGGGGGGTCTTCCCTTACATAATATAATAGAGACAGTAGATATAGCTGGTCTGTCATAATTTAATTGAGACAGTAGATCTAGCTGGTCTGTCATATTATAATAGAGATAGTAGATCTAGCTGGTCTGTAATAATATAATAGAGACAGTAGATCTACCTGGTCTGTCATAATATAATATAGACAGTAGATCTAGCTGGTCTGTCATAAAAAATAGAGACAGTAGATCTAGCTGGTCTGTCATATTATAATAGAGACAGTAGATCTACCTGGTCTGTCATAATATAATAGAGACAGTAGATCTAGCTGGTCTTTCATAATACAATAGAGACAGTAGATCTAGCTGGTCTGTCATAATATAATAGAGACGGTAGATCTAGCTGGTCTGTCATAATACAATAGAGACAGTAGATCTAGCTGGTCTGTCATATTATAATCGAGACAGTAGATCTAGCTCGTCCTGTCATAATATAATAGAGACAGTAGATCTAGCTGGTCTGTCCTATTATAATAGAGACAGTAGATCTACCTGGTCTGTCATTATATAATAGAGACAGTAGATCTAGCTGGTCTTTCATAATACAATAGAGACAGTAGATCTAGCTGGTCTGTCATAATATAATAGAGACGGTAGATCTAGCTGGTCTGTCATAATACAATAGAGACAGTAGATCTAGCTGGTCTGTCATATTATAATCGAGACAGTAGATCTAGCTCGTCCTGTCATAATATAATAGAGACAGTAGATCTAGCTGGTCTGTCATAATATAATAGAGACAGTAGATCTAGATGGTCTGTAATAATACCATAGAGACAGTAGATCTACCTCGTCTGTCATATTATAATCGAGACAGTAGATCTAGCTGGTATGTCATATTATAATCGAGACAGTAGATCTAGCTGGTATGTCATAATATAATAGAGACAGTAGATCTACCTGGTCTGTCATAATATAATAGAGACAGTAGATCTAGCTGGTCTGTCATAATATAATAGAGACAGTAGATCTAGCTGGTCTGTCATAATACAATAGAGACATTAGATCTAGCTGGTCTGTCATATTATAATCGAGACAGTAGATCTAGCTGGTCTGTCATAATATAATAGAGACAGTAGATCTACCTTTTCTGTCATAATATAATAGAGACAGTAGTTCTAGCTGGTCTGTCATATTATAATAGAGACAGTAGATCTACCTGGTCTTTCATAATATAATAGAGACAGTAGATCTAGCTGGTCTGTCATAATATAATAGAGACAGTAGATCTACCTGGTCATAATATAATATAGACAGTAGATCTAGCTGGTCTGTCATAAAAATAGAGACAGTAGATCTAGCTGGTCTGTCATATTATAATAGAGACAGTAGATCTAGCTGGTCTGTCATAATATAATAGAGACGGTAGATCTAGCTGGTCTGTCATAATACAATAGAGACAGTAGATCTAGCTGGTCTGTCATATTATAATCGAGACAGTAGATCTAGCTCGTCTGTCATAATATAATAGAGACAGTAGATCTAGCTGGTCTGTCATAATACAATAGAGATAGTAGATCTACCTCGTCTGTCATATTATAATCGAGACAGTAGATCTAGCTGGTATGTCATAATATAATAGAGACAGTAGATATAGCTGGTCTGTCATAATTTAATTGAGACAGTAGATCTAGCTGGTCTGTCATATTATAATAGAGATAGTAGATCTAGCTGGTCTGTAATAATATAATAGAGACAGTAGATCTACCTGGTCTGTCATAATATAATATAGACAGTAGATCTAGCTGGTCTGTCATAAAAAATAGAGACAGTAGATCTAGCTGGTCTGTCATATTATAATAGAGACAGTAGATCTACCTGGTCTGTCATAATATAATAGAGACAGTAGACCTAGCTGGTCTTTCATAATTACTTAATAGAGACAGTAGATCTAGCTGGTCTGTCATAATATAATAGAGACAGTAGATCTACCTGGTCTGTCATATATAATAGAGACAGTAGATCTAGTGGTCTGTCATATTATAATCGAGACAGTAGATCTAGCTGGTATGTCATAATATAATAGAGACAGTAGATCTAGCTGGTCTGTCATAATATAATAGAGACAGTAGATCTAGCTGGTCTGTCATAATATAATAGAGACAGTAGATCTAGCTGGTCTGTCATAATATAATAGAGACAGTAGATCTAGCTGGTCTGTCATAATATAATAGAGACAGTAGATCTAGCTGGTCTGTCATAATATAATAGAGACAGTAGATCTACCTGGTCTGTCATAATATAATAGAGACAGTAGATCTAGCTGGTCTGTCATAATATAATAGAGACAGTAGATCTAGCTGGTCTGTCATAATATAATAGAGACAGTAGATCTAGCTGGTCCTGTCATAATATAATGAGACAGTAGATCTAGCTGGTCTGTCATAATATAATAGAGACAGTAGATCTACGCTGGTCTGTCATAATATAATAGAGACAGTAGATCTAGCTGGTCTGTCATAATTATAATAGAGACAGTAGATCTAGCTGGTCTGTCATAATATAATAGAGACAGTAGATCTAGCTGGTCTGTCATATATAATAGAGACAGTAGATCTAGCTGGTCTGTCATAATATAATAGAGACAGTAGATCTAGCTGGTCTGTCATAATATAATAGAGACAGTAGATCTAGCTGGTCTGTCATAATATAATAGAGACAGTAGATCTAGCTGGTCTGTCATAATACAATAGAGACAGTAGATCTAGCTGGTCTGTCATAATACTAATAGAGACAGTAGATCTAGCTGGTCTGTCATAATATAATAGAGACAGTAGATCTAGCTGGTCTGTCATAATACTTAATAGAGACAGTAGATCTAGCTGGTCTGTCATAATATAATAGAGACAGTAGATCTAGCTGGTCTGTCATAATATAATAGAGACAGTAGATCTAGCTGGTCTGTCATAATATAATAGAGACAGTAGATCTAGCTGGTCTGTCATAATATATAGAGACAGTAGATCTAGCTGGTCTGTCAATAATATAATAGAGACAGTAGATCTAGCTGGTCTGTCATAATATAATAGAGACAGTAGATTAGCTGTCTGTCATAATATAATAGAGACAGTAGATCTAGATGGTCTGTCATAATATAATAGAGACAGTAGATCTAGCTGGTCTGTCATATTATAATCGTAGACATTAGATCTAGCTGTCTGTCATCATATAATCGAGACAGTAGATATAGCTGGTCTGTCATAATATAATAGAGACAGTAGATCTAGCTGGTCTGTCATAATATAATAGAGACGTGATCTAGCTTGGTCTGTCATAATTAATAGAGACAGTAGATCTAGCTGGTCTGTCATAATATAATAGAGACAGTAGATCTAGCTGTCTGTCTAATATCAATAGAGACAGTAGATCTAGCTGGTCTGTTCATAATCAATAGAGACAGTAGATCTAGTGGTCTGTCATAATACAATAGAGACATGTAGATCTAGCTGGTCTGTCATATATAATCGAGACAGTAGATCTAGCTGGTCTGTCATAATATAATAGAGACAGTTAGATCTACCTTTTCTGTCATAATATAATAGAGACAGTAGATCTAGCTGGTCGTCATAATATAATAGAGACAGTAGATCTACTGGTCTGTATATATAAATAGAGACAGTAGATCTAGCCTGGTCTGTCATTAATATAATAGAGCAGTAGATCTAGCTGGTCTGTCATAATACAATAGAGACAGTAGATCTAGCTGGTCTGTCATAATATAATAGAGACAGTAGATCTGAGCTGGTCTGTCATAATATAATAGAGACAGTAGATTAAGCTGGTCTGTCATAATTTAATTAGAGACCAGGTAGATCTAGCTGGTCTGTCATAATTAATAATGAGATAGTATATCATAGCTGGGCTGTCATAATATAATGGAGACAGTAGATCTAGCCTGGTCTGTCATATTATAATCGAGACCGTAGATCTAGGCTGGTATGTCATAAATATATAGAGACAGTAGATATAGCTGTCTGTCATAATATATAGAGAAGTAAGATCTACCTGGTCTGGTCATATACATAGAGACGATATAGATCTAGCTGGTCTGTCATATATAATCGAAAGTAGAATCTAGCTGTATGTCATAATCATATAGAGACAGTAATCTAGCCTGTCTGTCATAATACAATAGAGACATTAGATCTATGCTCTGGTCTGTCCATATTATAATCGAGGACAGTAGATCTAGCCTGGTCTGTTCGATGAATATATAGAGACAGTAGATCTAGCTGGTCCTGTCCATAATATAATAGAGACCAGTAGAATCTAAGCTGGTCTGTCATAATACTAATAGAGACAGTAGATCGTACCTGGTCTGTCATAATATAATAGAGACAGTAGATCTAGCTGGTCTGTCATAATATAATAGAGACAGTAGATCTAGCTGGTCTGTCATAATATAATAGAGACAGTAGATCTAGCTGGTCTGTCATAATATAATAGAGACAGTAGATCTAGCTGGTCTGTCATAATATAATAGAGACAGTAGATCTAGCTGGTCTGTCATAATATAATAGAGACAGTAGATCTAGCTGGTCTGTCATAATATAATAGAGACAGTAGATCTAGCTGGTCTGTCATAATATAATAGAGACAGTAGATCTAGCTGGTCTGTCATAATATAATAGAGACAGTAGATCTAGCTGGTCTGTCATAATATAATAGAGACAGTAGATCTAGCTGGTCTGTCATAATATAATAGAGACAGTAGATCTAGCTGGTCTGTCATAATATAATAGAGACAGTAGATCTAGCTGGTCTGTCATAATATAATAGAGACAGTAGATCTAGCTGGTCTGTCATAATATAATAGAGACAGTAGATCTAGCTGGTCTGTCATAATATAATAGAGACAGTAGATCTAGCTGGTCTGTCATAATATAATAGAGACAGTAGATCTAGCTGGTCTGTCATAATATAATAGAGACAGTAGATCTAGCTGGTCTGTCATAATATAATAGAGACAGTAGATCTAGCTGGTCTGTCATAATATAATAGAGACAGTAGATCTAGCTGGTCTGTCATAATATAATAGAGACAGTAGATCTAGCTGGTCTGTCATAATATAATAGAGACAGTAGATCTAGCTGGTCTGTCATAATATAATAGAGACAGTAGATCTAGCTGGTCTGTCATAATATAATAGAGACAGTAGATCTAGCTGGTCTGTCATAATATAATAGAGACAGTAGATCTAGCTGGTCTGTCATAATATAATAGAGACAGTAGATCTAGCTGGTCTGTCATAATATAATAGAGACAGTAGATCTAGCTGGTCTGTCATAATATAATAGAGACAGTAGATCTAGCTGGTCTGTCATAATATAATAGAGACAGTAGATCTAGCTGGTCTGTCATAATATAATAGAGACAGTAGATCTAGCTGGTCTGTCATAATATAATAGAGACAGTAGATCTAGCTGGTCTGTCATAATATAATAGAGACAGTAGATCTAGCTGGTCTGTCATAATATAATAGAGACAGTAGATCTAGCTGGTCTGTCATAATATAATAGAGACAGTAGATCTAGCTGGTCTGTCATAATATAATAGAGACAGTAGATCTAGCTGGTCTGTCATAATATAATAGAGACAGTAGATCTAGCTGGTCTGTCATAATATAATAGAGACAGTAGATCTAGCTGGTCTGTCATAATATAATAGAGACAGTAGATCTAGCTGGTCTGTCATAATATAATAGAGACAGTAGATCTAGCTGGTCTGTCATAATATAATAGAGACAGTAGATCTAGCTGGTCTGTCATAATATAATAGAGACAGTAGATCTAGCTGGTCTGTCATAATATAATAGAGACAGTAGATCTAGCTGGTCTGTCATAATATAATAGAGACAGTAGATCTAGCTGGTCTGTCATAATATAATAGAGACAGTAGATCTAGCTGGTCTGTCATAATATAATAGAGACAGTAGATCTAGCTGGTCTGTCATAATATAATAGAGACAGTAGATCTAGCTGGTCTGTCATAATATAATAGAGACAGTAGATCTAGCTGGTCTGTCATAATATAATAGAGACAGTAGATCTAGCTGGTCTGTCATAATATAATAGAGACAGTAGATCTAGCTGGTCTGTCATAATATAATAGAGACAGTAGATCTAGCTGGTCTGTCATAATATAATAGAGACAGTAGATCTAGCTGGTCTGTCATAATATAATAGAGACAGTAGATCTAGCTGGTCTGTCATAATATAATAGAGACAGTAGATCTAGCTGGTCTGTCATAATATAATAGAGACAGTAGATCTAGCTGGTCTGTCATAATATAATAGAGACAGTAGATCTAGCTGGTCTGTCATAATATAATAGAGACAGTAGATCTAGCTGGTCTGTCATAATATAATAGAGACAGTAGATCTAGCTGGTCTGTCATAATATAATAGAGACAGTAGATCTAGCTGGTCTGTCATAATATAATAGAGACAGTAGATCTAGCTGGTCTGTCATAATATAATAGAGACAGTAGATCTAGCTGGTCTGTCATAATATAATAGAGACAGTAGATCTAGCTGGTCTGTCATAATATAATAGAGACAGTAGATCTAGCTGGTCTGTCATAATATAATAGAGACAGTAGATCTAGCTGGTCTGTCATAATATAATAGAGACAGTAGATCTAGCTGGTCTGTCATAATATAATAGAGACAGTAGATCTAGCTGGTCTGTCATAATATAATAGAGACAGTAGATCTAGCTGGTCTGTCATAATATAATAGAGACAGTAGATCTAGCTGGTCTGTCATAATATAATAGAGACAGTAGATCTAGCTGGTCTGTCATAATATAATAGAGACAGTAGATCTAGCTGGTCTGTCATAATATAATAGAGACAGTAGATCTAGCTGGTCTGTCATAATATAATAGAGACAGTAGATCTAGCTGGTCTGTCATAATATAATAGAGACAGTAGATCTAGCTGGTCTGTCATAATATAATAGAGACAGTAGATCTAGCTGGTCTGTCATAATATAATAGAGACAGTAGATCTAGCTGGTCTGTCATAATATAATAGAGACAGTAGATCTAGCTGGTCTGTCATAATATAATAGAGACAGTAGATCTAGCTGGTCTGTCATAATATAATAGAGACAGTAGATCTAGCTGGTCTGTCATAATATAATAGAGACAGTAGATCTAGCTGGTCTGTCATAATATAATAGAGACAGTAGATCTAGCTGGTCTGTCATAATATAATAGAGACAGTAGATCTAGCTGGTCTGTCATAATATAATAGAGACAGTAGATCTAGCTGGTCTGTCATAATATAATAGAGACAGTAGATCTAGCTGGTCTGTCATAATATAATAGAGACAGTAGATCTAGCTGGTCTGTCATAATATAATAGAGACAGTAGATCTAGCTGGTCTGTCATAATATAATAGAGACAGTAGATCTAGCTGGTCTGTCATAATATAATAGAGACAGTAGATCTAGCTGGTCTGTCATAATATAATAGAGACAGTAGATCTAGCTGGTCTGTCATAATATAATAGAGACAGTAGATCTAGCTGGTCTGTCATAATATAATAGAGACAGTAGATCTAGCTGGTCTGTCATAATATAATAGAGACAGTAGATCTAGCTGGTCTGTCATAATATAATAGAGACAGTAGATCTAGCTGGTCTGTCATAATATAATAGAGACAGTAGATCTAGCTGGTCTGTCATAATATAATAGAGACAGTAGATCTAGCTGGTCTGTCATAATATAATAGAGACAGTAGATCTAGCTGGTCTGTCATAATATAATAGAGACAGTAGATCTAGCTGGTCTGTCATAATATAATAGAGACAGTAGATCTAGCTGGTCTGTCATAATATAATAGAGACAGTAGATCTAGCTGGTCTGTCATAATATAATAGAGACAGTAGATCTAGCTGGTCTGTCATAATATAATAGAGACAGTAGATCTAGCTGGTCTGTCATAATATAATAGAGACAGTAGATCTAGCTGGTCTGTCATAATATAATAGAGACAGTAGATCTAGCTGGTCTGTCATAATATAATAGAGACAGTAGATCTAGCTGGTCTGTCATAATATAATAGAGACAGTAGATCTAGCTGGTCTGTCATAATATAATAGAGACAGTAGATCTAGCTGGTCTGTCATAATATAATAGAGACAGTAGATCTAGCTGGTCTGTCATAATATAATAGAGACAGTAGATCTAGCTGGTCTGTCATAATATAATAGAGACAGTAGATCTAGCTGGTCTGTCATAATATAATAGAGACAGTAGATCTAGCTGGTCTGTCATAATATAATAGAGACAGTAGATCTAGCTGGTCTGTCATAATATAATAGAGACAGTAGATCTAGCTGGTCTGTCATATATAATAGAGACAGTAGATCTAGCTGGTCTGTCATAATATAATAGAGACAGTAGATCTAGCTGGTCTGTCATAATATAATAGAGACAGTAGATCTAGCTGGTCTGTCATAATATAATAGAGACAGTAGATCTAGCTGGTCTGTCATAATATAATAGAGACAGTAGATCTAGCTGGTCTGTCATAATATAATAGAGACAGTAGATCTAGCTGGTCTGTCATAATATAATAGAGACAGTAGATCTAGCTGGTCTGTCATAATATAATAGAGACAGTAGATCTAGCTGGTCTGTCATAATATAATAGAGACAGTAGATCTAGCTGGTCTGTCATAATATAATAGAGACAGTAGATCTAGCTGGTCTGTCATAATATAATAGAGACAGTAGATCTAGCTGGTCTGTCATAATATAATAGAGACAGTAGATCTAGCTGGTCTGTCATAATATAATAGAGACAGTAGATCTAGCTGGTCTGTCATAATATAATAGAGACAGTAGATCTAGCTGGTCTGTCATAATATAATAGAGACAGTAGATCTAGCTGGTCTGTCATAATATAATAGAGACAGTAGATCTAGCTGGTCTGTCATAATATAATAGAGACAGTAGATCTAGCTGGTCTGTCATAATATAATAGAGACAGTAGATCTAGCTGGTCTGTCATAATATAATAGAGACAGTAGATCTAGCTGGTCTGTCATAATATAATAGAGACAGTAGATCTAGCTGGTCTGTCATAATATAATAGAGACAGTAGATCTAGCTGGTCTGTCATAATATAATAGAGACAGTAGATCTAGCTGGTCTGTCATAATATAATAGAGACAGTAGATCTAGCTGGTCTGTCATAATATAATAGAGACAGTAGATCTAGCTGGTCTGTCATAATATAATAGAGACAGTAGATCTAGCTGGTCTGTCATAATATAATAGAGACAGTAGATCTAGCTGGTCTGTCATAATATAATAGAGACAGTAGATCTAGCTGGTCTGTCATAATATAATAGAGACAGTAGATCTAGCTGGTCTGTCATAATATAATAGAGACAGTAGATCTAGCTGGTCTGTCATAATATAATAGAGACAGTAGATCTAGCTGGTCTGTCATAATATAATAGAGACAGTAGATCTAGCTGGTCTGTCATAATATAATAGAGACAGTAGATCTAGCTGGTCTGTCATAATATAATAGAGACAGTAGATCTAGCTGGTCTGTCATAATATAATAGAGACAGTAGATCTAGCTGGTCTGTCATAATATAATAGAGACAGTAGATCTAGCTGGTCTGTCATAATATAATAGAGACAGTAGATCTAGCTGGTCTGTCATAATATAATAGAGACAGTAGATCTAGCTGGTCTGTCATAATATAATAGAGACAGTAGATCTAGCTGGTCTGTCATAATATAATAGAGACAGTAGATCTAGCTGGTCTGTCATAATATAATAGAGACAGTAGATCTAGCTGGTCTGTCATATATAATAGAGACAGTAGATCTAGCTGGTCTGTCATAATATAATAGAGACAGTAGATCTAGCTGGTCTGTCATAATATAATAGAGACAGTAGATCTAGCTGGTCTGTCATAATATAATAGAGACAGTAGATCTAGCTGGTCTGTCATAATATAATAGAGACAGTAGATCTAGCTGGTCTGTCATAATATAATAGAGACAGTAGATCTAGCTGGTCTGTCATAATATAATAGAGACAGTAGATCTAGCTGGTCTGTCATAATATAATAGAGACAGTAGATCTAGCTGGTCTGTCATAATATAATAGAGACAGTAGATCTAGCTGGTCTGTCATAATATAATAGAGACAGTAGATCTAGCTGGTCTGTCATAATATAATAGAGACAGTAGATCTAGCTGGTCTGTCATAATATAATAGAGACAGTAGATCTAGCTGGTCTGTCATAATATAATAGAGACAGTAGATCTAGCTGGTCCACTATGCACCAAACAACTTTTCTTTCCAATTTGCAAGTGGTCTATACCAGAGAGCTGAATATAACGACGAGAGGCTCATGTCTCCGCCTAACAATGGAAGTCGTTGTCCCAAAGCAGAAAGGCAGGAAACAAAGTTCAGGTCTGCATATTAAGCCCATAGAAATTAGAAGTCGACCGATTTAAATCGGCATGCCCAATTAATTAGGGCGTATTTCAAGTTCATAACAATCGGTGATCAGCATTTTTGGACGGCGATTATGGCCGATTACATTGCACTCCACGAGGGACTGCGTGGCAGGCTGACCACCTGTTATGCGAGTGCAGCAAGGAGCCAAGGTAATTAAATTATTATCAATAATGAATTTATGTTACATTTTGTAGTTTTTGCTGTGGTTGTAAACAATCAAGTAGCAGCACAATATAAACGGAAACACTGCAGTCATGTCCATCAATGTTTAAGACTGTTGAAAACCTTTCTTAAATTCAGTTTAGACTCATTAAGGCCTTTAAATAGATCAATGAATTTATGACTTTAAAAACGCACTAACACCCTGTGTAAATGTGATTTGTTGTACGCACTTATTGCATCAGAGGATATAAACATCACATTATCTCAACTTCAATTGTCATGCTTATAGCAACTGTCACAGACAGACTGATCGCACCTACAGAAAGCATTTGAGTATGAAAGTCTCTCTCACTAAAGTGATTGAGGGTAGAGACACTGCATTAGAGGGTCTGTAGGGTTATCTGTAGAGGAAAGTGTAATTCCTAGTGTACAGCTCCAGGCTTCCACCCACCGGTGAGTGACCGTCTTGAGAAGGCTCCAGAACACAGGTTGGGGGAGGGGTCCCCGGGACCCCCCTTTCCTGCCATGTCCTCGGACTTGGAGCGGACATATTTGCTCTTGATGCCGTGGATAAAGACGGCCTCCAGGGAAGAGCACAGCAGGTTGGCGTCGCCATCCTCGCTGGTTACCACGGCATCGGTCATCACGTAGCGCTTCTGCAGAGCCTTGAGTGACCACGCCAACTTCTCTTTGATCCACTAAAAAAAAAATGGCAAGATGGGTTAAATCAAAATGGATATATATAGTACTCCGTTTACTTCCTTTCAGCTTCCCTTTCACCAAGGCAACTACAATCATTCTCGTTTTAAATGTCAACCTGAAATGTAGCCCTATTCATGTGGAAATCAATGTAGTCATAGGTACATTACATAACTTGGTGAAAACCTCTGCATGAAGACTCAAAAAGGTGAAAGGCAGTGGGACATTCCTGCTTCCATTATGGCATCAATCAGATCAAACATTTTGTCACGATGACAAGGGTCGGCCGACGGCCTTGGGTCAAAATGTTGTGCAATAAAGGTGGTAGGGAGCAATATGGTTTGTGGGTTGAATGATAAACACAGCATCATATGATGCAAAATGCTTTCATACCGGGTTACTTTGAAAGTTATAACATCTTGAAATCTTGATGGGTGACAAGCAAACATTTTGGGACTATAACAACGGACCAATAAAACAAAGAGTTTGGGTGGAGTTTTCCTTTAACATACAGGTGCGACCATTTACTCACATATGCATCTAATATTTTGTTGTGCGACCTGCGTCTAGGAATAAAAATACAAATCATTCACCCAGGTGATAATTGTTGCAATGATTACTTTACTGTACCACAGACTGAGTGCCATGGAAAATACACTGAGAGCAGATTCATTCATCACGATTATAATATTAAAAGAAAACGGCTTATTACCTCAAATATTGTGCTCCTAAATGTCTGCCAACACTAACTTTTCCACTGGTGGCATTGGTGCTGTCACCTTTTCAGTTGGTGGCACAAGCACATGGTTTGGTCTGCTGTCACCAAGGCAAAGGGTGGCTACTTTGGATCTCAAATATAAAACATTTGGATTTGTTTATCACTTTTCTGGTTAGTACATGATTCCATGTGTGTATTGCATAGGGTGTCTTCACTATCATTCTACAAAGTGGACACTATTTCCGTGCTTTTAGGGCCCATTATACAATTGTTCAGAAAATGGGTAGGGTTTCAAAACATTGTCAGATTTCAAGAAAATATGCAGCTGAAGTCTAACGAGAGCAGATAAATTAATTGTTTTAACTATACATGACAAAATAAGAAAATGTTGAGTAATGCATTATAGTGATTACTTTTCAAATGAGTTACGTTATGTTGGCTGACAATTTGTTTTCTCCTTACGAACTGCATATGATTACAGCAGTATGTACCAGTATGTTTGCTAGCTACCTAACGTTAGTTGGCTACTAATACACTGAACTTGTCAGGCAGTATATTAACTAAACTCCTCGCACTGTCAACTGTGTTTATTTTCAGCAAATGTGTAAAATTTGTACGAACATAAGATTCAACAACTGAGACATAAGCTGAACAAGTTCCACAGACATGTGACTAACAGAAATGGAATAATGTGTCCTGAACAAGGGGGGGGTCAAAATCAAAAGTAACAGTCAGTATCTGGTGTGGCCACCAGCTGCATTAAGTACTGCAGTGCATCTCCTCCTCATGGACTGCACCAGATTTGCCAGTTCTTGCTGTGTACTGCAGTACTTACCCCACCAAGGCACCTGCAAGTTCCCGGACATTTCTGGGAGGGAATGGCCCTAGCCCTCACAATCCGTTCCAACAGGTCTCAGACGTGCTCAAGGAAATTGAGATCTGGGCTCTTCGCTGGCCATTGCAGAACACTGACATTCCTGTCTTGCAGGAAATCACACACAGAACAAGCAGTATGGCTGGTGGCATTGTCATGCTAGAGGGTCATGTCAGGATGAGCCTGCAGAAGGGTACCACATGAGGGAGGAGGATGTCTTCCCTGTAATGCACAGCGTTGAGATTGCCTGCAATGACAACAAGCTCAGTCAGATGATGCTGTGACACACCACCCCAGACCATGACGGACACTCCACCTCCAAAACGATCCCGCTCCAGAGTACAGACCCTCGGTGTAACACTCGTTCCTTTGACAATAAACGCAAATCCGACCCTCACCCCTGGTGAGACAAAACCGCAGCTTGTCAATGAAGAGCACTTTTTTCCAGTCCTGTCTGGTCCAGCAACCATGGGTTTGTGCCCATTGGCGACGTTGTTGCCGGTGAGGTCTTGTGAGGACACGCCTTACAACAGGCCTATAAGCCCTCAGTCCAGCCTCTCTCAGCGCTGATGGAGGGATTGTGAGTTCCTGGTGTAACTCGGGCAGTTGTTGTTGCCGCCATCCTGTACCTGTCCCGCAGGTGTGATGTACCAATCCTGTGCAGGTGGTGTTGTTACACGTGGTCTGCCACTGCGAGGACGATCAGCTGTCCGTCCTGTGTCCTGTAGCGCTGTCTTAGTTGTCTCACAGTACAGACATTGCAATTTATTGCCCTGGCCACATCTGTAGTCCTCATGCCTCCTTGCAGCATGCCTAAGGCACGTTCACGCAGATGGGCAGGGACCCTGGGCATCTTTCTTTTGGTTTTAGAGTCAGTAGAAAGGCCTCTTTAGTTTTCATAACTGTGACCTTAAATCCGGTTAGTGTCTTAACGACCGTTCCTCAGGTGCATGTTCATTATTTGTTGTGGCTCATTGAACAAAAATGGGAAAGTGTTTAAACCTTTACAATCTGTAAAGTTAATTGGATTTTTACGAATTATTTGAAAGACAGGGTCCTGAAAAGGGACGTTTCTTTTTTGCTGAGTTTATATGCTAACTACAATGTTTATTGACTTGATAATTCACGTCATTCTTAGCTAAGTGGTATAGTCGTTGTATGCTCTCAATGGACATGGTTAATTCTGGCAATCTACTCTGATTTCAGAGTACTCTCGTCTGAGTGTGCCAGAGCGCAGAATAACTTGAGTTTACGAATGCTCAATGGTTGAATATAGCCGACGTCAATAAACGTTGGGGGGAAAAAGCGTAATTAAATTGTTGCCAGCAGCAGTTACCAACGCTGTGGATAACATGAAAACAGCTCTGCTAGGGCAAGTAAAATGGTCAGAGTGAGGGGTGCGCTCATTTGTGTCTGGACTAGTAAGCTAGCCAACGTTAGCTTAGGTGCTTGACTGCCGTTTTGAGGTCAGAATGCTCGGACAACCCTAAACCTCAGCCAGAGCGTCCAGTGTGGGCGCTCTGAACATTCCGAGAGCGAAACACTCTGGATTTATGAACGCCCAGAGTGCACTCTAGATTGAATTTACGAACACATCGAAAAACATAAAATGTCTAGCTAGTCATTTGTTATGCCAACAAGCGGTTGCATAGCAACAGCATCAACTTCCAGTATATAGGCAAAGCGCTAGTAAACTCAACTGAAAGGATACCCTTCGTTTACAGTATACTAAAATAATCTAAAAGTATATAGTAAGTTAGTATGGGTATTCGAACACTGCTCAGGAGTAGCTAAATGTGTTTGTTAATTAACGGTCACTTACTGTGAGACCAGCAGTTATTTGCTTGACAATCACCGGCTAACAGAATTTCATGACCGCCACAGCACTAAGTGGGCTAACATGCCACAGGCCACAATCAACAGCCTGATCAACTCTATACGAAGATGTGTCAGGCTGCATGAGGCAAATGGTGGCCACACCAGACACTAACTGGTCTTCTGATCCACGTCCCTACCTTTTCTTATGGCATCTGTGACCAACAGATGCATATCTCTATTTCCAAGTCATGTGAAATCCATAGATTAGTGTCTATTGAATTTATTTCAATTCACCTTTTTCCTTATATGAACTGTAACTCAGTAAAATCTTTGAAAGTGTGGCATGTTGCAATTATTTTTGTTTACACACTCATTTTGGAGTAGAATGTCCTTTTAAAAAAAAGACACCAGAACTGAGCACCCCCCCCCCCCCCAAGCGTGTGAAATTTAGGGTGTTTCAGATTTGGTCCAGACTAACAAAATGTGTTCGTTTGGGGGCGGAGCTCATTACAATAATAGCCTGTGTATATAATAATACCCAACTTTGCAGAAGGACAGGTCCACTGCATATTTTGCCCTTTGTGTGCCTATTCAGGGTTACATGACCATGAAGAGAATGATATAGCCATAATTATGCATTTCTGTATAGCACAGATCAAGGACCTGTGATGTAATTATATTACCATAATTCCGTTACCGAATGTAAATCCACTTCACCTACTGTAGTTCAATAACCAAAATATATGCTTTTTTTTTTTTCAAGCTCAAGGTGTCATGTCATAGCTGACACCCAATTCTTTCTGCAGATATCTTTGAATCTTGATTCCGAGCAGATATTTGACAGTTTTGGGAAAATGTGGTCGAAAAAAAAAAAATTTTACTGAGGAAGATTTTACTATAATTCTGTTACCAAACTTCACATCTGCAGTTCTTCCAGTAAATGTGTATTTGTAAAATGTTCTGTGTAAATTCTTCAAAAGGAATTTGAAAATCAACAGGTTTAGTTTGGCATACATTTCAAAGCGAAAAATCTGAATCAATGCGTAATGCAGCCATGTGTCACTCAAACACTAACAAAGTAGGCCCTATCTGTGAAAGATATCTGATCAACTTTTCAGTGTTACGTGGAAGTGGTTTATTGGATTAGGCAGGCCATTTACAGTAAGGAGGTTGAGCCTACCTGCTTGACGTCTTCCGCCTCTGGCCCCGTATCTGGGGTCTGTGTGGCTAGCATCGTGCCTCCAGGGATGAGTTTCTCTCACATCTCGCTGTGACATACACATAAGATATCCCCTGTGGATATACTGGCAAAAACAAGCTGAACCAAGAATAACTCGCTGAAAAATACATCGTCAGTCAGTTCTGCAATTCCCAGCCCCCTTTCTTCTCAATGTAGGTGACACTTGACATACAGTGCTTTCAGAAAGTGTTCAGACCCCTTGACTTTTTCCACATTTTGTTATGTTACAGCCTTATTCTAAAATGGATACATCATTTCCCCCCTGAATCTACACACAACACAATTGACGCAAAAACGGTTTAGACGTTTTCGCTAAATAAAAAATACAATATCACATTTACATAAGTATTCAGACCCTTTACTCAGTACTTTGTTGAAGCACTTTGGTAGCATCGAGTCTTCTTGTGTATGGAACTACAAGCTTGGCACCTGTATTTGGGGAATTTCTCCCATTCTTCTCTGCAGATCTCTCAAGCGCTGTCAGTTGGATGGAGAGTGTCGCTGCATAGCTATTTTCAGGTATTTCCAGAGATATTAGATCAGGTTCAAGTAAAGGCTCTGGCTGGGCCACTGAAGATCAATGAGATTGTCCCGAAGCCACTCCTGGGGTTTCTTGGCTGTGTGCTTAGGTCGTTGTCCTGTTGGAAGGTGTACCTTTGATCCAGTCTAAGGTCCTGAGCGCTCTGGAGTGGGTTTTCATCAAGGATCTCTCTGTACTTTTCTCAGTTCAGTTATCCCTCAATCCTGACTAGTCTCAGTCCTGCTGCTGAAAAACAACCCCACAGCATGATGCTGCCACCACCATGTTTCACCGTATGGATGGTATTGGCCAGGTGATGAGCAGTGCCTGGTTTCCTCCAGATGTGACACTTAGTATTCAGGCCAAAGAGTCAATCTTGGTTTCATCAGACCAGAGAATATTGTTTCTCATGGTCAGTCTTTTAGGTGCCTTTTGGCAAACTCCAAGCGGCTGTCATGTGCATTTTACTGAGGAGTGGCTTCCGTCTAGCCACTCTACCATAAGTGGAGTGCTGCAGACATTTGCAATATGGTTCAATGGGCAGGTACCATCACGAATTTGTCATGCTATAAAAATCCTGCAGGAATGTGAAATTGACTGGCCCGATGAACTCGGGATGGCTGGGCAGTGATTCTGGTTAATCTCAGTCGCTCGTTAGGGTTGATTTCAGAATGTCACTTTGGTGATGGTACCTCACTGTTTAAACATATTGCAAATGGACAAGAGTCACCAGCAAGTCACCGTCCGTCAGTCAATTAGATATCATTCTGACACCAAACTGATACAAACTGACACCAAACCCACTTTTTCCAACTCGTTTAGTAGCCAACTATCACATACTTCAGAGCTGGCCCAAAATTCACAACGCCTTCGGTTCAAACCATAAAAAAAACATAAAACACGTAGTTACGTTCTAGCTGCGGGTCCATTTCTTATGTTATGTGTAGGCCTAGCTGAGGCGACCCCGAATCCCAAGTTTCGGCTCGATCGGTCATTTGGTGTCCGAGCAAAACCCTAATTGGTGCTGAAAATCCACTTTTTTCCATGACTTGCTACGGGGTCCTTGAATGAGCTATCGGACAGAAACGTTGGGGTCCGTCTCTATGAAACGAGACGGTCGCAATGCACCTAGTCTTGCGTTTCTGAGACTTTTCTAAATGTCGTCATTTTCGTAACGGTCAAAATGAATTGAAGTCATTGCAAATGTACGAGGCTGTTTCTCGGTCCGAGAACCTTCTAGAGCCACGTAACTCACCACGCACTATTGACCGGCGGTCTAGAACAGGATTCTAAAGTTTCGGAACTCTAGGTCTGTGGTTCTTTTTAGCTCGAACAAAGCTAACTATTGCAGTCACTGTCTGTCTCTACGCACCCCAATACGTCCCTCCATCCAAGTTGTGTTTTAGGGTGATTTATTTTTCCTTTGAAATTTATGGGAAAAATGACTGATTTACAGTTCATGGGGGTGCCTAATCACATATATGAAGTTTTGGAAAGATCTGACTTTTTAACCCCTCGAAACAGCCCAAGAGACACCAATTATGACACTTCCGGTTGGCACAGGAAGCTATAAATCAACACATATCCTCACTGGGGTATGCTTGTACAGAATCCTGAGTTTTAAGTCCTTACGTTAAGAATTGCCTGATTTACACAGGGTTGAATGCACTATGTCTATCAAACTGCAGGCAGGGTATGGATAAACACTTTTAGGGTGATTTGAACCACTTCCGGTTGGTCCAGGAAGCTTAGAATCAACACAGGTAGACCTCGTAGTGGCCTGATGGACTGTCATCGAAGACAGGTTCATACGACATTCATAACCCACATAGGCTTCAGGTTGAATTTAGGGGTGCAGGCAATGTATTCCTATGGGGAGAGAAGTCAATGCAAACTCTTTGAAGTAAACACCCTCTTTTAACTATTAAGGGTTAATGCCACACGGTCAACGTTAGGCTTGCACGGATCGGGAGGACCTTAGGAACGTACCTGAGGTCGAATTGTGCTTCTCACCCTAACGGTTCTCTCACTGTCACCCAAAAGCAAATGACGTTGTGGGGCAGGCTTCATTTTGGGCCTACTTTTCTAATGGTCGCTGCGCCTAGACCGAGCGAGCTACGGTCAAGCGGGATATCTCGTTGAACTCGGCACGGCCTAGAGATTATGTTTATGCCATTGCCTGCTCTCTGTGTCTTTGAGCACCGCACTTTATCACTCCATCCTTGCTGTGTGTGTATGTGAAAGCTTTTCTTTGACATCTGTTGGAGAAGAAATGACTGATTTACAGTTCATGAGGGTTACCTAGTCACACATATGAAGTTTTGGAGAGATGTGACTTTTCTAACCCTTCAAAACAGACAGTGTGACCCAATTAAAGGCACTTCCGGTTGGCACAGGAAGCTATAAGTAAACACATGTCTTGATTGACATAGAAACTTACAGAATCCTGAGTTTTAAGTCTTTAAGTTAAGAATTGACTGATCTACGATCTACACAGGGTTGAATGTAGTCATTTTCACCTTTGAAGGTTATGTACATCAAAACACCTTTTGGGTTATAACCTGGTTAGGGGTGTTTGGCCTTTAGGCCTGTATGTCCCTTCATCCCATGAGAGAGAGTTTAACTTTTTAAGCCTCTCTGTGTCTTCTTATTCACAATCTTTAAATTTTTGGGTTACCAGATGCACAACAATCAGTATCCATCGTGAAATTTCAAAGTGTCCATAATGCACTCAGGTCACCCCTGACAGAGAGAGGGCCGTAGTAGGGTGTTTCCATAGCGGGCATTAATATCAGAATGACCTTTAAATGCATTTAGGACCATATTTGAATTTTTGGGTTACCAGATGCACGTTTTCAATCACCAGGTGCACGGGTCTATTTCCTCTTGGGTTACCAGATGCACGTTTTCAATCACCAGGTGCACGGGTCTATTTCCTCCTCCAGCACTTGGCTAACAGTCCATAAAGCACCCAGGTCGGCCCTGAGTGAAAGAGGGCCGTAGTAGGGTGCTCCTATAGCGGGCATTAAAATCAGAATGACCCTTAAATGCATTTAGGACCATAGTTGAATTTTTGGGTTACCAGATGCACGTTTTCAATCACCAGGTGCACGGCATCTATTCCTCCTCCAGCACTTGTCTAACAGTCCATAAAGCACCCAGGACGGGCCCTGAGTGAAAGAGGGCCGTAGTAGGGTGCTCCTATAGCGGGCATTAAAATCAGAATGACCCTTAAATGCATTTAGGACCATAGTTGAATTTTTGGGTTACCAGATGCACGTTTTCAATCACCAGGTGCACGGCTCTATTTCCTCCTCCAGCACTTGTCTAACAGTCCATAAAGCACCCAGGACGGCCCTGAGTGAAAGAGGGCCGTAGTAGGGTGCTCCTATAGCGGGCATTAAAATCAGAATGACCGTTAAATGCATTATGACCATATTTGTATTTTTGGGTTACCAGATGCACGTTTCAATCACCAGGTTGCACGGCTCTATTTCCTCCTCCAGCACTCGTCTAACAGTCCATAAAGCACCCAGGACGGCCCTGAGTGAAAGAGGGCCGTAGTAGGGTGCTCCTATAGCGGCATTAAATCAGAATGACCGTTAAATGCATTTATGACCATATTTGTATTTTTGGGTTACCAGATGCACGTTTTCAATCACCAGGTGCACGGCTCTATTTCCTCCTCCAGCACTTGTCTAACAGTCCATAAAGCACCCAGGACGGCCCTGAGTGAAAGAGGGCCGTAGTAGGGTGCTCCTATAGCGGGCATTAAAATCATAATGACCGTTAAATGCATTTATGACCATATTTGTATTTTTGGGTTACCAGATGCACGTTTTCAATCACCAGGTGCACGGCTCTATTTCCTCCTCCAGCACTCGTCTAACAGTCCATAAAGCACCCAGGACGGCCCTGAGTGAAAGAGGGCCGTAGTAGGGTGCTCCTATAGCGGGCATTAAAATCAGAATGACCGTTAAATGCATTTATGACCATATTTGTATTTTTGGGTTACCAGATGCACGTTTTCAATCACCAGGTGCACGGCTCTATTTCCTCCTCCAGCACTGTCTAACAGTCCATAAAGCACCCAGGACGGCCCTGAGTGAAAGAGGGCCGTAGTAGGGTGCTCCTATAAGCGGGCATTACAAATCAGAATGACCGTTAAATGCATTTATGACCATATTTGTATTTTGGGTTACCAGATGCACGTTTTCAATCACCAGGTGCACGGCTCTATTTCCTCCTCCAGCACTTGTCTAACAGTCCATAAAGCACCCAGGACGGCCCTGAGTGAAAGAGGGCCGTAGTAGGTGCTCCTATAGCGGGCATTAAAATCAGAATGACCGTTAAATGCATTTAGGACCATATTGTATTTTTGGGTTACCGGTGCACAACAATCAGTATCCATCGTGAAATTTCAAAGTGGTCATAATGCACTCAGGTCGCCCCCGACAGAGAGAGGGCCGTAGTAGGGTGTTTCCATAGCGGGCATTAATATCAGAATGACCCTTAAATGCATTTAGGACCATATTTGAATTTTTGGGTTACCAGAATGCACGTTTTCAATCACCAGGTGCACGGGTCTATTTCCTCTTGGGTTACCAGATGCACGTTTTCAATCACCAGGTGCACGGTCTATTTCCTCCTCCAGCACTTGGCTAACAGTCCATAAAGCACCCAGGACAGCCCTGAGTGAAAGAGGGCCGTAGTAGGGTGCTCCTATAGCGGGCATTAAAATCAGAATGACCGTTAAATGCATTTTGGGCTTCTTTTTTCAAAGTCGCTGCACTCAGAACGAGCTACGGTCAAGCGGGGCGTCTCGTTGAACTCGGCACAGTCTGGAGACTGTGTGATGCCATTTTTTGTGTTGATTTCAGAATGCCATTTTGGTGATGGTCCCTCTCCGTTTAAACACATTGCAAATGTACAAAAGTCAACTAGCAAGTCAGTGTCCATCAGTCAATTAGATGTCATTATGACACCAAACTGATATCAATTGACACCAAACCCACTTTTTCCTACTCATTTAGAAGCCAACTATCACATATGTCAGAGCAGGCCCATAATTCACAGCGCCTTTGGTTTAAAACATAATAAAAACGTAAACACATAGTTACGTTCTAGCTGCGGGTCCAGGTCGGACATTATGTGTAGGCCTATGTGAGGCGACCCGAATCCCGAGTTTCGGCTCAATAGGTCCTTCGGTGCCCGAGTAAAACCCTAATTGGTGCTGAAAATCCACTTTTTTCCATGCCTTGCTACTGGGGTCCTTGAATGAGCTATCGGACAGAAACGTTGGGATCTGTCTCTATGGGCCGAGCCGGTTTCAATGCACCTAGCCTTGCGTCTCTGAGACTTTTCTAAATGTCGTCATTTTCGTAACGGTCAAATGAATTGAAGTCATTGCAAATGTACGAGGCTGTTTCTCGGTCCGAGAACCTTCTAGAGCCACGTAACTCACCATGCACTATTGACCGGAGGTCTAGAACAGGATTCTAAAGTTCGGAACTCTAGGTCTGACGGTTCTTTTTTAGCTCGAACAAAGCTAACTATTGCAGTCACTGTCTGTCTCTACGCACCCCAATACGTCCCTCCATCCAAGTTGTGTTTTAGGGTGATTTATTTTTCCTTTGAAATTTTATGGGAAAAATGACTGATTTACAGTTCATGGGGGTTGCCTAATCACATATATGAAGTTTTGGAAAGATCTGACTTTTTTAACCCCTCGAAACAGCCCAAGAGACACCAATTATGACACTTCCGGTTGGCACAGGAAGCTATAAATCAACACATATCCTCACTGGGGTATGCTTTTACAGAATCCTGAGTTTTAAGTCCTTACGTTAAGAATTGACTGATTTACACAGGGTTGAATGCACTATGTCTATCAAACTGCAGGCAGGGTATGGATAAACACTTTTAGGGTGATTTTAACCACTTCCGGTTGGTCCAGGAAGCTTAGAATCAACACAGGTAGACCTCGTAGTGGCCTGATGGACTGTCATCGAAGACAGGTTCATACGACATTCATAACCCACATAGGCTTCAGGTTGAATTTAGGGGTGCAGGCAATGTATTCCTATGGGGAGAGAAGTCAATGCAAACTCTTTGAAGTAAACACCCTCTTTTAACTATTAAGGGTTAATGCCACACGGTCAACGTTAGGCTTGCACGGATCGGGAGGACCTTAGGAACGTACCTGAGGTCGAATTGTGCTTCTCACCCTAACGGTTCTCTCACTGTCACCCAAAAGCAATGACGTTGTGGGGCAGGCTTCATTTTGGGCCTACTTTTCTAATGGTCGCTGCGCTTAGACCGAGCGAGCTACGGTCAAGCGGGATATCTCGTTGAACTCGGCACGGCCTAGAGATTATGTTTATGCCATTGCCTGCTCTCTGTGTCTTTGAGCACCGCACTTTATCACTCCATCCTTGCTGTGTGTGTGTGTGAGAGCTTTCTTTGACATCTGCTGGGAGAAATGACTGATTTACAGTTTAGGAGTGTTACCTAGTCACACATATGAAGTTTTGGAGAGATGTGACTTTTCTAACCCTTCAAAACAGACAGTGTGACCCAATTAAAGGCACTTCCGGTTGGCACAGGAAGCTATAAGTAAACACATGTCTTGATTGACATAGAAACTTACAGAATCCTGAGTTTTAAGTCTTTAAGTTAAGAATTGACTGATCTACGATCTACACAGGGTGAATGTAGTCATTTTCACCTTTGAAGGTTATGTACATCAAAACACCTTTTGGGTTAATTTAACCACTTCCGTTTGCTTCAGGAAGCTTAGAATTGGCACAGGTAGACCTCATAGTGGTCTGATGGACTGTCATAGAAGACAGGTTCATAAGGCATTCATAACCCACATAGGCTTCAGGTTGAATTTAGGGGTGCAGGCAATGTATTCCTATGGGGAGAGAAGTCAATGCAAACTCTTTGAAGTAAACACCTTCTTTAACTATTAAGGGGTTAATGCCACACGGTCAACGTTAGGCTTGCACGGATCGGGAGGACCTCAGGTACGTTCCTGAGGTCGAATTGTGCTTCTCACCTTAACGGTTCTCTCACTGTCACCCAAAAAACAATCGAGGGCCAGCCTTCATTGAGGGCCAGCCTTCATTTTGGGCCTACTTTTCTATGGTCGCTGTGCTTAGACCGAGCGAGCTACGGTCAAGCGGGGCATCTTGTTGAACTCGGCATCGGCCTAGAGAATATGGAAATGCCATTGTAGGCTTTGTGTGTCTTTAAGCACCGCACTTTGTCACTCCATCCTTGCTGTGTGTGTGTTTCTGTGTGTGTGTGTGTGAGAGAGAGCTTTTCTTTGACATCTGTTGGGAGAAATGACTGACGTACAGTTTATGGGGGTTGCCTAATCACACATATGAAGTTTTGAAAAGATCTGACCTATTTAACCCTTGGAAAATGCCACTGTGACACCATTTAAGGCACTTCCGGTTGAGCACAGGAAGCTATAAATAAACTCATATCCTGATTGAGGTATGCCTTTACATAATCCTGAGTTTTAAGTCTTTACGTTAAGAACTGAGTTATTTACGGAGGGTTTAGGGAGTGTGTGTTATTTCAGAAAATCATAAAAAATCACAGAAATCTCGCAGAGCTCCGCAAGCACACTTTAAAAAGATTCGTAAGAACACCCTGCAACTGGATCTGTAACCGTTGAAAAAAAAAAACACCTATCCGTGAACATCACCAATCTGTCGTTGTACGATTTCTCTTAAATGACGATAGATAAATGGCTGTTTTTTTTTTATTGACACCGGAGGCTCCTTGACTTTGACGTGAAGTGGAAAAATAATTTCTCTATTTTCATTTTGGAACCTTTAATCCCAGATAAATGGCCATAACTCAAAACCGTTGAGGCCTAGACGCCATCTTGTTCGGGGGCCAACTGCCCGTTATGCCAAACCTACGCTCACCCGAGTTTCGGCTTTGAAAATATTTTCAGTTTTCGAGATAAGGCCCCGTCGTGAATCGTGATGTTTTGTCCAATTGCAATATGATTGCTTATGCCCTCTTGTGGGAATTTCCGGGACAGCGGCAAAATGACCAAAATCTTATTATTTTTGTAAAACGGAAAACCGAATGTCCGACAAAGTTCATTTGATGACTTCCCGGTAGGGTCCGGCCCTGCCGCTCGGCCCGACGCCGTCCGCGAATTTTACAAACGATTTCGGACGTCTAGTAAGGGACCGTACATTTGCATATGGACTTTCTCACTAACCATATGGCACCTGCCGAAATCTTCCCTTAAGGTATGACAGGATGAGCTAGATCTACTGTATCGATTATAATATGACAGACCAGCTAGATCTACTGTCTCTATTGTATTATGACAGACCAGCTAGATCTACTGTCTATATTATATATGACAGACCAGCTAGATCTACTGTCTCTATTATATATGACAGACCAGCTAGATCTACTGTCTCTATTGTATTAGACAGACCAGCTAGATCTACTGTCCCCTAATCTTAACCCTTAGATCCTTCTCTATTATTATGACAGACCAGCTAGATCTACTGTCTCTATTATATTATGACAGACCAGTAGATCTACTGTCTCTATTATATTATGACAGACCAGCTAGATCTACTGTCTCTATTATATTATGACAGACCAGGTAGATCTACTGTCTCTATTATAATATGACAGACCAGCTAGATCTACTGTCTCTATTATATTATGACAGACCAGCTAGATCTACTGTCTCTATTATATTATGACAGACCAGCTAGATCTACTGTCTCTATTATATTATGACAGACCAGCTAGATCTACTGTCTCTATTATATTATGACAGACCAGCTAGATCTACTGTCTCTATTATATTATGACAGACCAGCTAGATCTACTGTCTCTATTATATTATGACAGACCAGCTAGATCTACTGTCTCTATTATATTATGACAGACCAGCTAGATCTACTGTCTCTATTATATTATGACAGACCAGCTAGATCTACTGTCTCTATTATATTATGACAGACCAGCTAGATCTACTGTCTCTATTATATTATGACAGACCAGCTAGATCTACTGTCTCTATTATATTATGACAGACCAGCTAGATCTACTGTCTCTATTATATTATGACAGACCAGCTAGATCTACTGTCTCTATTATATTATGACAGACCAGCTAGATCTACTGTCTCTATTATATTATGACAGACCAGCTAGATCTACTGTCTCTATTATATTATGACAGACCAGCTAGATCTACTGTCTCTATTATATTATGACAGACCAGCTAGATCTACTGTCTCTATTATATTATGACAGACCAGCTAGATCTACTGTCTCTATTATATTATGACAGACCAGCTAGATCTACTGTCTCTATTATATTATGACAGACCAGCTAGATCTACTGTCTCTATTATATTATGACAGACCAGCTAGATCTACTGTCTCTATTATATTATGACAGACCAGCTAGATCTACTGTCTCTATTATATTATGACAGACCAGCTAGATCTACTGTCTCTATTATATTATGACAGACCAGCTAGATCTACTGTCTCTATTATATTATGACAGACCAGCTAGATCTACTGTCTCTATTATATTATGACAGACCAGCTAGATCTACTGTCTCTATTATATTATGACAGACCAGCTAGATCTACTGTCTCTATTATATTATGACAGACCAGCTAGATCTACTGTCTCTATTATATTATGACAGACCAGCTAGATCTACTGTCTCTATTATATTATGACAGACCAGCTAGATCTACTGTCTCTATTATATTATGACAGACCAGCTAGATCTACTGTCTCTATTATATTATGACAGACCAGCTAGATCTACTGTCTCTATTATATTATGACAGACCAGCTAGATCTACTGTCTCTATTATATTATGACAGACCAGCTAGATCTACTGTCTCTATTATATTATGACAGACCAGCTAGATCTACTGTCTCTATTATATTATGACAGACCAGCTAGATCTACTGTCTCTATTATATTATGACAGACCAGCTAGATCTACTGTCTCTATTATATTATGACAGACCAGCTAGATCTACTGTCTCTATTATATTATGACAGACCAGCTAGATCTACTGTCTCTATTATATTATGACAGACCAGCTAGATCTACTGTCTCTATTATATTATGACAGACCAGCTAGATCTACTGTCTCTATTATATTATGACAGACCAGCTAGATCTACTGTCTCTATTATATTATGACAGACCAGCTAGATCTACTGTCTCTATTATATTATGACAGACCAGCTAGATCTACTGTCTCTATTATATTATGACAGACCAGCTAGATCTACTGTCTCTATTATATTATGACAGACCAGCTAGATCTACTGTCTCTATTATATTATGACAGACCAGCTAGATCTACTGTCTCTATTATATTATGACAGACCAGCTAGATCTACTGTCTCTATTATATTATGACAGACCAGCTAGATCTACTGTCTCTATTATATTATGACAGACCAGCTAGATCTACTGTCTCTATTATATTATGACAGACCAGCTAGATCTACTGTCTCTATTATATTATGACAGACCAGCTAGATCTACTGTCTCTATTATATTATGACAGACCAGCTAGATCTACTGTCTCTATTATATTATGACAGACCAGCTAGATCTACTGTCTCTATTATATTATGACAGACCAGCTAGATCTACTGTCTCTATTATATTATGACAGACCAGCTAGATCTACTGTCTCTATTATATTATGACAGACCAGCTAGATCTACTGTCTCTATTATATTATGACAGACCAGCTAGATCTACTGTCTCTATTATATTATGACAGACCAGCTAGATCTACTGTCTCTATTATATTATGACAGACCAGCTAGATCTACTGTCTCTATTATATTATGACAGACCAGCTAGATCTACTGTCTCTATTATATTATGACAGACCAGCTAGATCTACTGTCTCTATTATATTATGACAGACCAGCTAGATCTACTGTCTCTATTATATTATGACAGACCAGCTAGATCTACTGTCTCTATTATATTATGACAGACCAGCTAGATCTACTGTCTCTATTATATTATGACAGACCAGCTAGATCTACTGTCTCTATTATATTATGACAGACCAGCTAGATCTACTGTCTCTATTATATTATGACAGACCAGCTAGATCTACTGTCTCTATTATATTATGACAGACCAGCTAGATCTACTGTCTCTATTATATTATGACAGACCAGCTAGATCTACTGTCTCTATTATATTATGACAGACCAGCTAGATCTACTGTCTCTATTATATTATGACAGACCAGCTAGATCTACTGTCTCTATTATATTATGACAGACCAGCTAGATCTACTGTCTCTATTATATTATGACAGACCAGCTAGATCTACTGTCTCTATTATATTATGACAGACCAGCTAGATCTACTGTCTCTATTATATTATGACAGACCAGCTAGATCTACTGTCTCTATTATATTATGACAGACCAGCTAGATCTACTGTCTCTATTATATTATGACAGACCAGCTAGATCTACTGTCTCTATTATATTATGACAGACCAGCTAGATCTACTGTCTCTATTATATTATGACAGACCAGCTAGATCTACTGTCTCTATTATATTATGACAGACCAGCTAGATCTACTGTCTCTATTATATTATGACAGACCAGCTAGATCTACTGTCTCTATTATATTATGACAGACCAGCTAGATCTACTGTCTCTATTATATTATGACAGACCAGCTAGATCTACTGTCTCTATTATATTATGACAGACCAGCTAGATCTACTGTCTCTATTATATTATGACAGACCAGCTAGATCTACTGTCTCTATTATATTATGACAGACCAGCTAGATCTACTGTCTCTATTATATTATGACAGACCAGCTAGATCTACTGTCTCTATTATATTATGACAGACCAGCTAGATCTACTGTCTCTATTATATTATGACAGACCAGCTAGATCTACTGTCTCTATTATATTATGACAGACCAGCTAGATCTACTGTCTCTATTATATTATGACAGACCAGCTAGATCTACTGTCTCTATTATATTATGACAGACCAGCTAGATCTACTGTCTCTATTATATTATGACAGACCAGCTAGATCTACTGTCTCTATTATATTATGACAGACCAGCTAGATCTACTGTCTCTATTATATTATGACAGACCAGCTAGATCTACTGTCTCTATTATATTATGACAGACCAGCTAGATCTACTGTCTCTATTATATTATGACAGACCAGCTAGATCTACTGTCTCTATTATATTATGACAGACCAGCTAGATCTACTGTCTCTATTATATTATGACAGACCAGCTAGATCTACTGTCTCTATTATATTATGACAGACCAGCTAGATCTACTGTCTCTATTATATTATGACAGACCAGCTAGATCTACTGTCTCTATTATATTATGACAGACCAGCTAGATCTACTGTCTCTATTATATTATGACAGACCAGCTAGATCTACTGTCTCTATTATATTATGACAGACCAGCTAGATCTACTGTCTCTATTATATTATGACAGACCAGCTAGATCTACTGTCTCTATTATATTATGACAGACCAGCTAGATCTACTGTCTCTATTATATTATGACAGACCAGCTAGATCTACTGTCTCTATTATATTATGACAGACCAGCTAGATCTACTGTCTCTATTATATTATGACAGACCAGCTAGATCTACTGTCTCTATTATATTATGACAGACCAGCTAGATCTACTGTCTCTATTATATTATGACAGACCAGCTAGATCTACTGTCTCTATTATATTATGACAGACCAGCTAGATCTACTGTCTCTATTATATTATGACAGACCAGCTAGATCTACTGTCTCTATTATATTATGACAGACCAGCTAGATCTACTGTCTCTATTATATTATGACAGACCAGCTAGATCTACTGTCTCTATTATATTATGACAGACCAGCTAGATCTACTGTCTCTATTATATTATGACAGACCAGCTAGATCTACTGTCTCTATTATATTATGACAGACCAGCTAGATCTACTGTCTCTATTATATTATGACAGACCAGCTAGATCTACTGTCTCTATTATATTATGACAGACCAGCTAGATCTACTGTCTCTATTATATTATGACAGACCAGCTAGATCTACTGTCTCTATTATATTATGACAGACCAGCTAGATCTACTGTCTCTATTATATTATGACAGACCAGCTAGATCTACTGTCTCTATTATATTATGACAGACCAGCTAGATCTACTGTCTCTATTATATTATGACAGACCAGCTAGATCTACTGTCTCTATTATATTATGACAGACCAGCTAGATCTACTGTCTCTATTATATTATGACAGACCAGCTAGATCTACTGTCTCTATTATATTATGACAGACCAGCTAGATCTACTGTCTCTATTATATTATGACAGACCAGCTAGATCTACTGTCTCTATTATATTATGACAGACCAGCTAGATCTACTGTCTCTATTATATTATGACAGACCAGCTAGATCTACTGTCTCTATTATATTATGACAGACCAGCTAGATCTACTGTCTCTATTATATTATGACAGACCAGCTAGATCTACTGTCTCTATTATATTATGACAGACCAGCTAGATCTACTGTCTCTATTATATTATGACAGACCAGCTAGATTCTACTGTCTCTTTATTATGACGAACCAGCTAGATCTACTGTCTCTATTATATATGACAGACCAGCTAGGATCTACTGTTCTATTATATATGACAGACCAGCTAGCTCTACTGTCTCTTATTCTATTATGACAGTACCAGCTAGATCTACTTTGTCTGTCCTTATGATATTTCATGACAGACCAGGTAGATCTACTGTCTCTAATTATTATTATAACGACCTAGCTAGATCTTACTGTTCTCGAATTTAATATGACAGACCAGCTAGATCTACTGGTCTCTATTATATTATGACATACCAGACTAGATCTACAGTCTCTATTATATTATGACAGACCGATGGCTAGACTCTACTTGTCTCTATTGCTATTATTACAGACCAGCTAGATCTACTGTCTTCTTTATATTATGACAGACCAGGTAGATCTACTGTCTTTCTATTTATATTATGACAGGACGCGCTAGATCTACTGTCTCTATTATATATGACAGACCAGCTAGATCTACTGTCTCTATTATATATGACAGACCAGCTAGATCTACTGTCTCTATTATATTATGACAGACCAGCTAGATCTACTCTCTCTATTATATTATGACGACCAGCTAGATCTACTGTCTCTATTTATTATGACAGACCAGCTATATCTACTGTCTCTATTATATTATGACAGACCAGCTAGATCTACTGTCTCTATTTTTTATGACAGACCAGCTAGATCTACTGTTATATTATATTATGACAGACCAGGTAGATCTACTGTCTCTATTATATTATGACAGACCAGCTCGATCTACTATCTCTATTATAATATGACAGACCAGCTAGAGCTACTGTCTCAATTAAGTTATGACAGACCAGCTATATCTACTGTCTCTTATTATTTATGACATACCAGCTAGATCTACTGTCTCGATTATAATATGACCAGACGAGGTAGATCTACTATCTCTATTGTATTATGACAGACCAGCTAGATCTACTGTCTCTATTATATTATGACAGACCAGGTAGATCTACTGTCTCCATTATATTATGACAGGATGAGCTAGATCTACTGTATCGATTATAATATGACAGACCAGCTAGATCTACTGTCTCTATTGTATTATGACAGACCAGCTAGATCTACTGTCTCTATTATATTATGACAGACCAGCTAGATCTACTGTCTCTATTATATTATGACAGACCAGCTAGATCTACTGTCTCTATTGTATTATGGACAGACCAGCTAGATCTACTGTCTCTATATATTATGACAGACCAGCTAGATCTACTGTCTCTATTATATTATGACAGACCAGGTAGATTACTGTCTCTATTATATTATGACGACACGCTAGATTACCTGTCTCTATTATATTATGACAGACCAGGTAGATCTACTGTCTCTATTATATTATGACATACCAGCTAGATCTACTGTCTCGATTATAATATGACAGACGAGGTAGATCTACTATCTCTATTGTATTATGACAGACCAGCTAGATCTACTGTCTCTATTATATTATGACAGACCAGGTAGATCTACTGTCTCCATTATATTATGTAAGGGAAGACCCCCCTGAAGTGGACAAAAATGAATGGCAACACATTGGCACCGTACGAACCATATACACATTGGACAATACCACCCAATTGGACGCCAATTCGTGCAAAGTTGATGGCAAATGTCATATGGCTATTGCCAGTTGTAACACTTCAAAAATCCAACAGGGGGTGAGTGCGCTACACCGTGGTTTTTCATATTGGAAATGGACATCAAGTCAACATCCAAAAGCAAAATTTTGAAAAAATGATTTTTTTGTCAAAAATTATCACCCCTTAAAAAAGTGCTTTCTGGACCGTTTTTCGAAATTCTTTCGATTTTTTTGTCAATTACACATGTGTAAGAACTGTATGAATATACTTTTGTCCAATTTTATTAGCATTTTTTTTTTTTTTTTTTTACATGCGCATAAGAAATATGTTTTGTCCATTTACAATGTGATTTCATAGGAAGTCAAAAGTCAAAAGTCAAAAAAGTCAAAATTTAGTAAAAAACTTCACACACCCTTAAAAAAGTGCTTTCTGGACCGTTTTTCAAAATTCTTTCCATTTTTGTGTCAATTACACATGTATAAGAACTGTATCAACATACTTTTGTCCAATTTTATTAGCATAATTTTTTTTTTTTTACATGCGCATAAGAAATATGTTTTGTCCATTTACAATGTGATTTCATAGGAAGTCAAAAGTCAAAAGTCAAAAATGTCAAAATGTTGTAAAAAACTTCACACACCCTTAAAAAAGTGCTTTCTAGACCGTTTTTCAAAATTCTTTCCATTTTTGTGTCAATTACACATGTATAAGAACTGTATCAACATACTTTTGTCCAATTTTATTAGCCACATTTTTATTTTATTTTTACATGCGCATAAGAAATATGTTTTGTCCATTTACAATGTGATTTCATAGGAAGTCAAAAGTCAAAAGTCAAAAATGTCAAAATGTTGTAAAAAACTTCACACACCCTTAAAAAAGTGCTTTCTGGACCGTTTTTCAAAATTCTTTCCATTTTTGTGTCAATTACACATGTATAAGAACTGTATCAACATACTTTTGTCCAATTTTATTAGCCAAATTTTTATTTTATTTTTACATGCGCATAAGAAATATGTTTTGTCCATTTACAATGTGATTTCATATGAAGTCAAAAGTCGAAAATTTGAACTTTTTTAAAAACTTATCACCCTCGTAAAAAAGTTCTTTCTGGACCGTTTTTCGAAATTGTTTCAATTTTATGTCAATTCATCATGTGTTTTTTTGGGGCCAAATACCATAAGAAATTTGACATGCTCAAAAATCCTGCAGAAATGCAAAATTGACTGGCCAGATGAACTCGGGATGGCCTGGCAGTGATAGTTGCTCCTTTCCATCGCTCATTGTGTTGACTTCATCATGTCCATTTTGTGATGTTTTTTCACTGTTTAATCATATTGCAAGTGTACGGGCATTTGCAATATGGTTCAATGGGCATTTACCATATGAAATTTGACATGCTCAAAAATCCTGCAGAAATGCAAAATTGACTGGCCAGATGAACTCGGGATGGCCTGGCAGTGATAGTTGCTCCTTTCCATCGCTCATTGTGTTGACTTCATCATGTCCATTTTGTGATGTTTTTTCACTGTTTAATCATATTGCAAGTGTACGGGCATTTGCAATATGGTTCAATGGGCATTTACCATATGAAATTTGACATGCTCAAAAATCCTGCAGAAATGCAAAATTGACTGGCCAGATGAACTCGGGATGGCCTGACAGTGATAGTTGCTCCTTTCCATCGCTCATTGTGTTGACTTCATCATGTCCATTTTGTGATGTTTTTTCACTGTTTAATCATATTGCAAGTGTACGGGCATTTGCAATATGGTTCAATGGGCATTTACCATATGAAATTTGACATGCTCAAAAATCCTGCAGAAATGCAAAATTGACTGGCCAGATGAACTCGGGATGGCTTGACAGTGATAGTTGCTCCTTTCCATCGCTCATTGTGTTGACTTCATCATGTCCATTTTGTGATGTTTTTTCACTGTTTAATCATATTGCAAGTGTACGGGCATTTGCAATATGGTTCAATGGGCATTTACCATATGAAATTTGACATGCTCAAAAATCCTGCAGAAATGCAAAATTGACTGGCCAGATGAACTCGGGATGGCCTGGCAGTGATAGTTGCTCCTTTCCATCGCTCATTGTGTTGACTTCATCATGTCCATTTTGTGATGTTTTTTCACTGTTGAATCATATTGCAAATTTACATGCATTGTTGTGCAACTGGTAACCCAAAAATAAAAATATGGTGATTTCATTATGTCCATTTGTTTATGTTTTCTTACTTTTGCAAAGTCACTGGCATTTGCAATATGGTTCAATGGGCAGGTACCATCACGAATTTGTCATGCTATAAAAATCCTCAGGGAATGTGAAATTGACTGGCCTGATGAACACAGGATGGCCTGGCAGTGATAGTTGCTCCTTTCCATCGCTCGTTGTGTTGACTTCATCATGTCCATTTTGTGATGTTTTTCACTGTTGAATCATATTGCAAGTGTACGTGCATTGTTGTGCAACTGGTAACCCAAAAATAAAAATATGGTGATTTCATTATGTCCATTTGTTTATGTTTTCTTACTTTTGCAAAGTCACTGGCATTTGCAATATGGTTCAATGGGCAGGTACCATCACGAATTTGTCATGCTATAAAAATCCTCAAGGAATGTGAAATTGACTGGCCTGATGAACACAGGATGGCCTGGCAGTGATAGTTGCTCCTTTCCATCGCTCGTTGTGTTGACTTCATCATGTCCATTTTGTGATGTTTTTCACTGTTGAATCATATTGCAAGTGTACGTGCATTGTTGTGCAACTGGTAACCCAAAAATAAAAATATGGTGATTTCATTATGTCCATTTGTTTATGTTTTCTTACTTTTGCAAAGTCACTGGGCATTTGCAATATGGTTCAATGGGCAGGTACCATCACGAATTTGTCATGCTATAAAATTCCTCAAGGAATGTGAAATTGACTGGCCTGATGAACACAGGATGGCCTGGCAGTGATAGTTGCTCCTTTCCATCGCTCGTTGTGTTGACTTCATCATGTCCATTTTGTGATGTTTTTCACTGTTGAATCATATTGCAAGTGTACGTGCATTGTTGTGCAACTGGTAACCCAAAAATAAAAATATGGTGATTTCATTATGTCCATTTGTTTATGTTTTCTTACTTTAGCAAAGTCACTGGGCATTTGCAATATGGTTCAATGGGCAGGTACCATCACGAATTTGTCATGCTATAAAAATCCTGCAGGAATGTGAAATTGACTGGCCCGATGAACTCGGGATGGCTGGGCAGTGATTCTGGTTAATCTCAGTCGCTCGTTAGGGTTGATTTCAGAATGTCACTTTGGTGATGGTACCTCACTGTTTAAACATATTGCAAATGGACAAGAGTCACCAGCAAGTCACCGTCCGTCAGTCAATTAGATATCATTCTGACACCAAACTGATACAAACTGACACCAAACCCACTTTTTCCAACTCGTTTAGTAGCCAACTATCACATACTTCAGAGCTGGCCCAAAATTCACAACGCCTTCGGTTCAAACCATAAAAAAAACATAAAACACGTAGTTACGTTCTAGCTGCGGGTCCATTTCTTATGTTATGTGTAGGCCTAGCTGAGGCGACCCCGAATCCCAAGTTTCGGCTCGATCGGTCATTTGGTGTCCGAGCAAAACCCTAATTGGTGCTGAAAATCCACTTTTTTCCATGACTTGCTACGGGGTCCTTGAATGAGCTATCGGACAGAAACGTTGGGGTCCGTCTCTATGAAACGAGACGGTCGCAATGCACCTAGTCTTGCGTTTCTGAGACTTTTCTAAATGTCGTCATTTTCGTAACGGTCAAAATGAATTGAAGTCATTGCAAATGTACGAGGCTGTTTCTCGGTCCGAGAACCTTCTAGAGCCACGTAACTCACCACGCACTATTGACCGGCGGTCTAGAACAGGATTCTAAAGTTTCGGAACTCTAGGTCTGATGGTTCTTTTTTAGCTCGAACAAAGCTAACTATTGCAGTCACTGTCTGTCTCTACGCACCCCAATACGTCCCTCCATCCAAGTTGTGTTTTAGGGTGATTTATTTTTCCTTTGAAATTTTATGGGAAAAATGACTGATTTACAGTTCATGGGGGTTGCCTAATCACATATATGAAGTTTTGGAAAGATCTGACTTTTTTAACCCCTCGAAACAGCCCAAGAGACACCAATTATGACACTTCCGGTTGGCACAGGAAGCTATAAATCAACACATATCCTCACTGGGGTATGCTTGTACAGAATCCTGAGTTTTAAGTCCTTACGTTAAGAATTGACTGATTTACACAGGGTTGAATGCACTATGTCTATCAAACTGCAGGCAGGGTATGGATAAACACTTTTAGGGTGATTTGAACCACTTCCGGTTGGTCCAGGAAGCTTAGAATCAACACAGGTAGACCTCGTAGTGGCCTGATGGACTGTCATCGAAGACAGGTTCATACGACATTCATAACCCACATAGGCTTCAGGTTGAATTTAGGGGTGCAGGCAATGTATTCCTATGGGGAGAGAAGTCAATGCAAACTCTTTGAAGTAAACACCCTCTTTTAACTATTAAGGGTTAATGCCACACGGTCAACGTTAGGCTTGCACGGATCGGGAGGACCTTAGGAACGTACCTGAGGTCGAATTGTGCTTCTCACCCTAACGGTTCTCTCACTGTCACCCAAAAGCAAATGACGTTGTGGGGCAGGCTTCATTTTGGGCCTACTTTTCTAATGGTCGCTGCGCCTAGACCGAGCGAGCTACGGTCAAGCGGGATATCTCGTTGAACTCGGCACGGCCTAGAGATTATGTTTATGCCATTGCCTGCTCTCTGTGTCTTTGAGCACCGCACTTTATCACTCCATCCTTGCTGTGTGTGTATGTGAAAGCTTTTCTTTGACATCTGTTGGGAGAAATGACTGATTTACAGTTCATGAGGGTTACCTAGTCACACATATGAAGTTTTGGAGAGATGTGACTTTTCTAACCCTTCAAAACAGACAGTGTGACCCAATTAAAGGCACTTCCGGTTGGCACAGGAAGCTATAAGTAAACACATGTCTTGATTGACATAGAAACTTACAGAATCCTGAGTTTTAAGTCTTTAAGTTAAGAATTGACTGATCTACGATCTACACAGGGTTGAATGTAGTCATTTTCACCTTTGAAGGTTATGTACATCAAAACACCTTTTGGGTTATAACCTGGTTAGGGGTGTTTGGCCTTTAGGCCTGTATGTCCCTTCATCCATGAGAGAGAGTTTAACTTTTTAAGCCTCTCTGTGTCTTCTTATTCACAATCTTTAAATTTTTGGGTTACCAGATGCACAACAATCAGTATCCATCGTGAAATTTCAAAGTGTCCATAATGCACTCAGGTCACCCCTGACAGAGAGAGGGCCGTAGTAGGGTGTTTCCATAGCGGGCATTAATATCAGAATGACCTTTAAATGCATTTAGGACCATATTTGAATTTTTGGGTTACCAGATGCACGTTTTCAATCACCAGGTGCACGGGTCTATTTCCTCTTGGGTTACCAGATGCACGTTTTCAATCACCAGGTGCACGGGTCTATTTCCTCCTCCAGCACTTGGCTAACAGTCCATAAAGCACCCAGGTCGGCCCTGAGTGAAAGAGGGCCGTAGTAGGGTGCTCCTATAGCGGGCATTAAAATCAGAATGACCCTTAAATGCATTTAGGACCATAGTTGAATTTTTGGGTTACCAGATGCACGTTTTCAATCACCAGGTGCACGGCTCTATTTCCTCCTCCAGCACTTGTCTAACAGTCCATAAAGCACCCAGGACGGCCCTGAGTGAAAGAGGGCCGTAGTAGGGTGCTCCTATAGCGGGCATTAAAATCAGAATGACCCTTAAATGCATTTAGGACCATAGTTGAATTTTTGGGTTACCAGATGCACGTTTTCAATCACCAGGTGCACGGCTCTATTTCCTCCTCCAGCACTTGTCTAACAGTCCATAAAGCACCCAGGACGGCCCTGAGTGAAAGAGGGCCGTAGTAGGGTGCTCCTATAGCGGGCATTAAAATCAGAATGACCGTTAAATGCATTTATGACCATATTTGTATTTTTGGGTTACCAGATGCACGTTTTCAATCACCAGGTGCACGGCTCTATTTCCTCCTCCAGCACTCGTCTAACAGTCCATAAAGCACCCAGGACGGCCCTGAGTGAAAGAGGGCCGTAGTAGGGTGCTCCTATAGCGGGCATTAAAATCAGAATGACCGTTAAATGCATTTATGACCATATTTGTATTTTGGGTTACCAGATGCACGTTTTCAATCACCAGGTGCACGGCTCTATTTCCTCCTCCAGCACTTGTCTAACAGTCCATAAAGCACCCAGGACGGCCCTGAGTGAAAGAGGGCCGTAGTAGGGTGCTCCTATAGCGGGCATTAAAATCAGAATGACCGTTAAATGCATTTATGACCATATTTGTATTTTTGGGTTACCAGATGCACGTTTTCAATCACCAGGTGCACGGCTCTATTTCCTCCTCCAGCACTCGTCTAACAGTCCATAAAGCACCCAGGACGGCCCTGAGTGAAAGAGGGCCGTAGTAGGGTGCTCCTATAGCGGGCATTAAAATCAGAATGACCGTTAAATGCATTTATGACCATATTTGTATTTTTGGGTTACCAGATGCACGTTTCAATCACCAGGTGCACGGCTCTATTTCCTCCTCCAGCACTTGTCTAACAGTCCATAAAGCACCCAGGACGGCCCTGAGTGAAAGAGGGCCGTAGTAGGGTGCTCCTATAGCGGGCATTAAAATCAGAATGACCGTTAAATGCATTTATGACCATATTTGTATTTTTGGGTTACCAGATGCACGTTTTCAATCACCAGGTGCACGGCTCTATTTCCTCCTCCAGCACTTGTCTAACAGTCCATAAAGCACCCAGGACGGCCCTGAGTGAAAGAGGGCCGTAGTAGGGTGCTCCTATAGCGGGCATTAAAATCAGAATGACCGTTAAATGCATTTAGGACCATATTTGTATTTTTGGGTTACCGGGTGCACAACAATCAGTATCCATCGTGAAATTTCAAAGTGTCCATAATGCACTCAGGTCGCCCCCGACAGAGAGAGGGCCGTAGTAGGGTGTTTCCATAGCGGGCATTAATATCAGAATGACCCTTAAATGCATTTAGGACCATATTTGAATTTTTGGGTTACCAGATGCACGTTTTCAATCACCAGGTGCACGGGTCTATTTCCTCTTGGTTACCAGATGCACGTTTTCAATCACCAGGTGCACGGGTCTATTTCCTCCTCCAGCACTTGGCTAACAGTCCATAAAGCACCCAGGACAGCCCTGAGTGAAAGAGGGCCGTAGTAGGGTGCTCCTATAGCGGGCATTAAAATCAGAATGACCGTTAAATGCATTTTGGGCCTTCTTTTTTTCAAAGTCGCTGCACTCAGAACGAGCTACGGTCAAGCGGGGCGTCTCGTTGAACTCGGCACAGTCTGGAGACTGTGGTGATGCCATTTTTTGTGTTGATTTCAGAATGCCATTTTGGTGATGGTCCCTCTCCGTTTAAACACATTGCAAATGTACAAAAGTCAACTAGCAAGTCAGTGTCCATCAGTCAATTAGATGTCATTATGACACCAAACTGATATCAATTGACACCAAACCCACTTTTTCCTACTCATTTAGAAGCCAACTATCACATATGTCAGAGCAGGCCCATAATTCACAGCGCCTTTGGTTTAAAACATAATAAAAACGTAAAACACATAGTTACGTTCTAGCTGCGGGTCCAGGTCGGACATTATGTGTAGGCCTATGTGAGGCGACCCCGAATCCCGAGTTTCGGCTCAATAGGTCCTTCGGTGCCCGAGTAAAACCCTAATTGGTGCTGAAAATCCACTTTTTTCCATGCCTTGCTACGGGGTCCTTGAATGAGCTATCGGACAGAAACGTTGGGATCTGTCTCTATGGGCCGAGCCGGTTTCAATGCACCTAGCCTTGCGTCTCTGAGACTTTCTAAATGTCGTCATTTTCGTAACGGTCAAATGAATTGAAGTCATTGCAAATGTACGAGGCTGTTTCTCGGTCCGAGAACCTTCTAGAGCCACGTAACTCACCATGCACTATTGACCGGAGGTCTAGAACAGGATTCTAAAGTTTCGGAACTCTAGGTCTGACGGTTCTTTTTTAGCTCGAACAAAGCTAAACTATTGCAGTCACTGTCTGTCTCTACGCACCCCAATACGTCCCTCCATCCAAGTTGTGTTTTAGGGTGATTTATTTTTCCTTTGAAATTTTATGGGAAAAATGACTGATTTACAGTTCATGGGGTTGCCTAATCACATATATGAAGTTTGGAAAGATCTGACTTTTTAACCCCTCGAAACAGCCCAAGAGACACCAATTATGACACTTCCGGTTGGCACAGGAAGCTATAAATCAACACTATCCTCACTGGGTATGCTTTTACAGAATCCTGAGTTTTAAGTCCTTACGTTAAGAATTGACTGATTTACACAGGGTTGAATGCACTATGTCTATCAACTGCAGGCAGGGTATGGATAAACACTTTTAGGGTGATTTTAACCCACTTCCGGTTGGTCCAGGAAGCTTAGAATCAACACAGGTAGACCTCGTAGTGGCCTGATGGACTGTCATCGAAGACAGGTTCATACGACATTCATAACCCACATAGGCTTCAGGTTGAATTTAGGGGTGCAGGCAATGTATTCCTATGGGGAGAGAAGTCAATGCAAACTCTTTGAAGTAAACACCCTCTTTTTAATATTAAGGGTTAATGCCACACGGTCAACGTTAGGCTTGCACGGATCGGGAGGACCTTAGGAACGTACCTGAGGTCGAATTGTTGCTTCTCACCTAACGGTTCTCTCACTGTCACCCAAAAGCAAATGACGTTGTGGGGCAGGCTTCATTTGGGCCTACTTTTTCCTATGGTCGCTGCGCTTAGACGAGCGAGCTACGGTCAAGCGGGATATCTCGTGAATCGGCACGGCTCCTAGAGATTATGTTTATGCCATTGCCCTGCTCTCTGTGTCTTTGAGCACGCACTTTATCACTCCATCCTTGCTGTGTGTGTGTGTGAGAGCTTTTCTTTGACATCTGCTGGGAGAAATGACTGATTTACAGTTTAGGAGTGTACCTAGTCACACATATGAAGTTTTTGAGAGATGTGACTTTTCTAACCCTTCAAAACAGACAGTGTGACCCAATTAAAGGCACTTCCGGTTGGCACAGGAAGCTATAAGTAAACACATGTCTTGATTGACATAGAAACTTACAGAATCCTGAGTTTTAAGTCTTAAGTTAAGATTGACTGATCTACGATCTACACAGGGTTGAATGTAGTCATTTTCACCTTTGAAGGTATGTACATCAAAACAACTTTTGGGTTAATTTAACACTTCCGTTTGCTTCAGGAAGCTTAGAATTGGCACAGGTAGACCTCATAGTGGTCTGATGGACTGTCATAGAAGACAGGTTCATAAGGCATTCATAACCCACATAGGCTTCAGGTTGAATTTAGGGTGCAGGCAATGTATCCTATGGGGAGAGAACGTCAATGCAAACTCTTTGAGTAAACACCTTCTTTTAACTATTAAGGTTAATGCCAGCACGGTCAACGTTAGGCTTGCACGGATCGGGAGGACCTCAGGTACGTTCCTGAGGTCGAATTGTGCTTCTCACCTTAACGGTTCTCTCACTGTCACCCAAAACAAATCGAGGGCCAGC